>NW_015505233.1:3496723-3516932 GCF_001515645.1 Sinocyclocheilus grahami | reverse complement strand
CGGCGAGGCTTTACTTGCCGTGAAGCGGGTGAAGAAAGTGACGTCGCGAAATATCTCGATGAACATTATTTTTCTGGTCATAAACCCTCCAGCTCAGGTGAGCCTTCCTTTCTTCCTGTTTTTCATGTAAAGATTGAGAAGGAATGGAAGAGGCCGTTTTTTCTTCCCGCATCCATCGATTCCAGCATACAAGTTATGCCAACATCGATGCGATGCGCAAAAGTGGTTATGAGAAGATGCCCCTATAGAGAGACGCTGGTCAGCTATCTCTCTATGGGTGAGATGTCCTCTAAGACTCCCTTCCTTGACATCTCGCTCGGATGCCAGGGCATACGCAGCAGCAGCAGGTCGGGCTGTCGCTTCATTGCACACGATGGTGATGCTCCAAGCATATCAGGCTGACCGGCTGAAAGACCGGGATAGAAGTCCAGATCTGAGCCCGAACAACCCAGGGGTCCTACCCCGTCTCAGTTTGAGGATCAGAGACTGGCTCGGAAGTCTAGTGTCGCGGCTCGCGCTCCTCCCCCACCCGCGGGTAGGGGTAGGAAGAATCACGGGTCAAAGGAAGGTGAGTAAAAGACCTAAGGGATGTGATCCAGACAGGGCGTCAGTGCTTTTGTCCGGATCAGAGTGATACCTCAGTATCTACTCATTTCCTTCGGGGGTCTTACATCTACCCTTATCTTCACCTTCCTAAATTCCCCTGTAACCCCCATCTCTCCACCTGACCGAGGTTAGGTGGGAAATTTCCTGCATTATAGTCTCCTATACTGGACCTATTAGGTTTGGTTGGTTCAATGGCTTCATAGTGACCATCTTACTGATGGTCTGGTCTAGAGGCTTCTCCGGACAGAGCTCCGACGCTGGAACTATTGTGGGTGAGTACGATCCATGTCTAATATATGTATATATGAATATATATGTGTATCTAATGAGACTGGTGGTTGTGTGTATAACCCTTCTGCTAGTTTCTTTGCAGTGTTTCCCGGGACCTGTGTGTTTCTGTCCCTTTCTAGGGTAGGTCCTCGATGGGCACCCCCTCTGCTGGCTTCAGAAACCGGGTGCTAGACTTGCAGTGCTTATTTCCTGCATCGATTATTTCATGTCCAGACGGTAAGTAAGCCGGTTTTCGGCATCATACTTCCTGGATCATGCAGCCATAACACAGGCTTCTGCTGGAGCCTTCATGATCTTCAGGCCCCCGGCGCATCACTGCAAAAATTTCCTGGACGTCCGGGCTGAGGTTACGCTTTCATGCTACCCTGACTGGTCTACCGTATCTGGGTCGCCCTGAGGGGTTTCCCGATCACCAGGATATCCCCTCTTGCTGAGGCATCGAGTGGGAGGCATAGGTGGCATTACGAGAACCTTCCTGTGTAAATGCTGTCTCGGGCAGTGCTCCCCTCACCTTTGAGGGTTGTATTTGAGCTTGCCTCTCCCGTTTGGCCCAGTACTTCCGGGTATCTGTAAACAGATGCTTGGAAAACTCTAAAATAAGTGCAGCACGTTAAGCTTTGCACACTTTTCTACAAATCCACATAAGTGGTAAGTGTGCACGTTATGCTTTGCCCACTTTTCTAAAATCCTGTATGGTAGGGGTTACGCGTTTTTGACCTCGTTCCCTTTCTCTGAGTTGGTTAGACCCCGGTTCCTTGGGCTCCACTCAACTAGTGTGTCTCTATCGAAACACTCTTGAAGCATCGCTCCCCTCACCAGTGAGGGTTATTATGAGTATGGTGCTTTCTTTCGAGCATTAATCCTCTCGGAGGAGTTGGATGCCTCGCTCCATGGGCTGTCCTTGTGGTAGTTTGAGCAGTGCTCCCCTTTTTTCAAAGGGTTACCTGGATGAGCAACGTTATCCTCTGAATTCTGAGTTCTCCTCTCACGTGAGAAGTTGAGTTCTCTGTTTTTCCAGAGCACCTGGAACCAGCAGCATCAAGTGGATTAGGCCCTTCCTCTGCTTCCCTGATGCGCTGAGTGTTTTGCTAGCTTGCAGTATGCTTACCCTTCTGATTTTACAATCATGCTGTAGGTCGAGCCCCCTCTCGGGAGAGCTGGGTTTGTGCCCCCTCAGCCTAGGTAAACTACTGCTAGCCGTTCCAGCATTGGAACATGCTGTAGGTCGAGCCCCCTTCTCGGATTGAGAACTAGGTGTGTTGCTCCCAAAGCTGAGTAAATTATTGCTAGCTGTTCCAGCTTTGGAACCTGCTTCAGGTCGAGCCCCCTTCTCGGATTGGGAACTGGGTGTGTTGCTCCCTCAGCTGAATAATTGCTAGCTGCTCCACCATTGGAACATGCTGTAGGTTGAGCTCCCTCTCGTTGAGAGCTGGATGTTGCCCCCTCGCTGTTATTTTTTTATGAAGCTTTTTTATGAAGACTGACATGTTGCATATGAAAATAACATTCTTGTGCATCATTAACAGTGCTAATAAAAAGTTGACAAATTACACAAGCTAATTATTATGCATTAAAATTACATGGTATATGCATAATACTGTAATACTGTAATAATACTGTATACGTTGGATGATCTTTGTCTTTTATGACTAGTCCCACAATATTCTGGAATTTTCTAGAAAGCACTAGAATTTCACAGAATATTACAGAATGTTAGAGAAACCTCTAAAATGTTCCCCTGTAAAAGCAAAATATATATAGCAAATATATTATTAAACTACAAAATGAATCTCTTACTAACTTACATCCTTTCTGCACTTTGTTGCTATAGACTACAAATTCAGAATTCAGTCAGTGAGTGCGTGCGCGCCCGCTGAACAAAACTCCAGTGGTGACTAATCTAAATGCCTTTGGTAATGCATAACCACAACAGAAACGTGTGTGATTGATTATAATGCTCAATGCCGCAAAAAAAGAAAATAATAATAATTAGGCTTTTATCATATTGGGTTAAAAAAGGCTTACAGTAGGCTACAAGAACCACTATTGTAACTCACTTTCTTGGAGTTGTAAAGAACCATTTAAATATTATTATTCTAGTCTGTTCTATTCTTCTGAGTATCAATACAGTATGTATTGTCTCTTTAAAAACCACTGCTTTATTATTACACATAGCCCACTTAAATTTTACATTTATAGAGCAAATGCATTTACAATTTCGCAGAAACCTGGATAATTTTACTACTGAATATGATCAAAATTATGCGACACTGTATTAATCTTTATTCTGTGTTCATTTTGTATAAGCAAAACCTGTTTAATACTGTACACTGTTTGCTGCCCAACTGTGGCTGGAAAGACAAACTGCATTAGGGGCAGTCGTCGGTGTGTGTGTGCACTTGGATGGGTTAAATGCAGAGCACAATTTCCAAGTATGGGACACTATACTTGGCCTCACTGCATGTCATGGTTTTCTTTATTTTTATTTGTGTGTGTGTGTTCACTACTGTGTGTGCACTTGGATGAGTTAAATGAGGACACCATACTTGGTCACATGTCAAGTCACTGCATGTCATGGTTTTCTTTCTTTCTTTTCATTTAAGCCTGCTGGAAACCCATTCAAGTCTAACATTAACACACATTAGGCTACATTGTTTTAGAAATGCACAAACAAGCACAGATGCATGCTCTTATGTTTATTTAAAAGGCTGTTTAAATCAGCTCATTCAGCATGGTTTAGCCTGGTCATTTATGAGAGAATAGTACCCCCACACAGGATGTTACTTCTCATGTTCAATGTCCTCAGAAACGTGGTCATCACCAGTGGGCTGAGCAGTGCTGTCCTCATAGCCATGTCTGTTCCAACACACAAATATATAAACTGGGTTGAATATGTTTTTACATTTTTTATTTAACATTTTAACATATCCCTTGTGAAAAAGAAGTGTGCTTAATTGTATTAAAAGTCAAATTCAAATCTTAAAAGTATACTTTTTAAAAAGTGCACTTGCAGATAATATAATATAATTTAAATTAAAGGCCACTTGAGTGTACTTAAAGAGAGTACACTTTAATGACAATAGGTCTTAACATAAGTGCACTTTTAAAAAATGCACTTTATAATAATGTCTAATTAAGTATTAACATACATGTAAGTAAACATACATTTTACATTATGATTTTATTGTGCTTTAAATAAGTACACTTATTTTGATATATTTTATCAATATACCTATAGCTTATGTAAAATAAATGATATTACTTTCAGCTTAAGTGTTACATTTGTTAATGTATTTATATGTATTTAGTCTATACCATGTGCACTAATGCACTTGAAATGTATTTTTCTTCTAAACTTCAATACACTTTCACACTTTCTTATACAGTATACTCCAATAAAACTTATTGTTGAAATTTTCATCACCTGCTATATGAACTCTATGAAGTTTAATTTTCTACATAATATTTGACATACAGTGTCATTTATGACTGACTTTTAGTTAGGTGAATGAGTCATGAATGAGTCTAACCATAGTCTTTGGTCTAACTACACAACAAATTTGAACAACTTGAACTTGAACAGAAATGGAAAGCTTGAACTAAAATTATATGTAACCACGCACCAATCTCTTTTGTTTAATGCGCATACCCCAAAAATACTATGTCATGATGGCACACTACTTCAGCAGAGTTTGAAAAATGCGCTGTCCGCTATGTTTCTGTAAACGCAATTATTGAGGGAACTTGCAGGGTAGTTTGGATGATTAGCCTACTGTTGAGACTTAATGTACAGCAGATAATGAATCACATAAGTATATCTTGATATAAGCTTTCTTTATTCTTAATTTAGTCTTGCCATTCGTGCGGCTTTCACCGTCCTATAATTTGACTGCATTATAATAATTTCTTATATCGGAATGTGATCGCGTGTGTGGACCAAGAAATTTGGCTGCTGAAAATACAACATTTTATTTTAATTAAACGATTTAAAATTCAATTTAACGTTACTGAACCAAATTCAAAGATCTGATCTTGTAATATTTAATGTATATAATCAATATTATAACCACCGGTAATATTCATACCAGCCACCTCTAGAAATAATGTTGTTGTTGTTGTTTCTTTTTGCATTTGAAGAGCAAGATGTTCCGTTATTGCTTGTGTTTGTAATAGGGCCTATGTAATATTTTTGTACTTATCTGGAGTTATTCATTCATTTTGCAGGATCAGTACAGATTTGTTACTGGAGATAAGTTACAGTGCGGAAACGCAGACCAGTACTGAAGAGGTGATGTTAGAAGTTTTTTAATGAATTGTTGCCCAGTCAGCGCACCCTGATCACACATTACCAGCTAAAAGTGCCATTAAGTCATTATCCCTATGGATTTTAAATGCTTTGAATCTTTTCCAATTGCAAGTTATATATTCCCACGTGTGCATTTACAGATCCCCCTCTAATCATCATATATTTTACAGGTAGGCCTAACAAACCAAAGGAAGCGGGCTGCAGCTTTGCAGTGACAGCCGTGGTAAGTACAGGAACATTCTTCATGAAGATGTGTGAGAGAAGCTTACAAGGCAAGATGAGAAAAAAAGGTACCTTTCTTCATTTTCATGGATTTTGGGATATGTATCTATATTTGGGTAATTGAATACGTTATGTGTTATTTCCTGTAAAGTAGGAATAAATTTTTTTAGTAAAAATGTTATCTATTTTTAAAGCCCAGTGTCAGTGAAGACACTGTTTGTAGGAAATCTCATTCTAGGATGTTGCCCTGATGATTGAGGTAATTCACCTCTTAGGTGATGCAGATGTGGTCAAACGTTTATCTTGCAGAATAAACTGCTTCATCAGAGCAGAAATTGAATTTTTTTTTATGATTCTACCTCTCTACCCTCTTATTGCTTAAATTATTAACATTTAGCAGAAACTGCAAGGTGTATATAAACTTTAGACTACAACTGTATCCATTGCTTTCACTCAACTGAACAATTTATAATGACTGGATATGTTTTATAACAATTGTTCTTCATTTTTATTTCCTTTCCTCAAGGTATTTTTTCTGACTTTCCTTCCTCTTTGGAACATTTCTGTTCACACATACTGTGGAGAGATGGTGTGCAGCTTCATGACATTTGAAGTTTACTGCTAATGGAGAGCTTCTGGGACACTGACAAACAGCACTTCCCAGCAAGTTCATATGGAGTTTTATTTTTTATTTTTACATTATTTATTTATTTATTTATTTATTTAGTCAAACTTGCATTCACTAATGCTGAAAATGCCAGTATATACACTCTCAGAAAAAAAGGTACAAAAGATGTCACTTTCTCAAAAGGCACACATTTGTACCTAAAGAGTCCATATTGGTACCTTAAGGATACAAATTAGTACCTAAAGTGTACATATTAGTACCTAAAAGGTACAAAAGTGTACCTTTTGAATAGGTACCACCCCAGTGACAGCTTTTGTACCTTTTTTTCTGAGAGTGATATAAAAAAGAAAGCTCTAGAAAAATACAATGAATTTCAAGGCGAGTAGTGCACTATTGCAGACTTATACACTGAGGTTTTAATTACTACATTATTTTAATATAGTCAGTCGTGAACTAAATTGGGCCGGTCTAAGGCATGAAACTCCAGAGCTGAAAACGGGTCCCACTCCGGCCCTGTGTGCATGTCTGCAGCAAGAACAACGTCGACAATAAAAAATTGCTTACAAATATTTTTGTTGTCGAGTAGTCGTTTGATCTCATATGACCTAATGCATTGTTTCCCAACCGGGGTGCCGTGTAAAAATCATTTTTTTGTATTTTTAAATTGCTAAAATTTTCAAAAAAGCATCTATTATAATATCCATTTCTGATGTCGCCAATAATTAGAGATGCACCAAAATTTCGGCTGCCGAAAATTAGTTCACCGCTCAGGTTTCACTTTCACATGGTGTGACTCTCTGCGTATTATCCCGCTCAGCAAGCCCATTTACCGTTCTTTGGAGATTTACTTTTAGATTTACCTCAAATTTAGGCCCTAGCCTGGACCTGCCCGCGAGACGCTCAGGCCCTAGCCCGGCCCGTGTCCGACAGCTTATCAGAATTACCGGCCCGAGCCCGTCTTTTTTCCCCCTTCTCCCAAAACAGCTTATACTACTGTTTCAGCTATTAAAATAGTTCAGTTTTGTATGTAATGGCAAAGTTGTTATATTTCGTTTCGTTTTTTTATTAAGTTAATTTAGAAAAAAAATTTGTTCGTTAAATAGGCTTTACGTTTTTGTCTTTTAAAGTAAGGACCAAGTGGCCAGCGGCAGACAGTGAGCCTGTTTGATCCAATTTAGCCTTCTCAAATGATCACCACTTGCCTAAAATAAAATCTATAGATATAAAACAGTTCAAGCATATAACAATGTTTAAACGTTAAACCTAGATAAATGTGCGCTATATCCAATAGTTTGCGCAGAGTGGAAGCTGAAGCGCGCTCTGCGGGACATGGAGGCGCCAGCGCGATCACTTGCATTTTTTTTCAGTGGATACACCGTCATTTTTACTCATAAAGGTAAGAGTAATACATCATTCATAACTGTAAAGGGTCTACTTTTATTTGTGTGCACTCACAGTCACAATATCAACAAAACCTTGTGCTTTTATAAAATAAAGAACTCAAACGTGATGCGCTTTCTGCCGTCTCTTCTTCAACAGGAGCGCTTCACAAAAATGAACCGAAACTCAGCGAATAGATGCCTCACATACATGATAAATATATCTATAGAAAGCTTTAAATTACTACTTACTTAAAAACAAAATCTCTTTCATTATAATCATAGTCATAATGCGTAAAATGGAAACTTATCTCTAAAGGCGTGTCTAATAAGGCGATGTCAAGTCAGGATCTTCGGCAACTTCATCCTTGTGACACCGACTCAGAAAACACTAGTTTATTAGTAAATAATTCAAATATCTCCTTACTATTTCCCCCTGGCATTCATGGTAATTACTTCTGCCGGTGCTTTGCGGCAAGTTTAAGCCTATTGCGTGCATTTGAACGCTGACCATACATACTGCTGCTGCGGGACATTAAACACCGTCGGGCGGCTCTTGACAGCTGCGGTTGCGCGGTCTCGTGTTGTTTCCACCAGCGCGGCAAAAAGAAATGTCATCACTAACTGATGGATGTCTAAAATATAAAAATAAGGAGAAGCCTAAAACAGGCCCGAGGCCCGGGCCTGCGTCTGACGTGAAAACTGGCCCGAAGCTCGGCCCGAGGTGCGTAAAAAAGTCGGGGGCCCCTCGGCCCGGGCTGAAATGCAGGGCTCTACCGTTCATGCTCATCGAAACAGCAAAGTCCACTCAAAAATCGAGCCGACAGGAAACATCTAAGTAGTACAGTATTGCTTCTGTTTGCAATAGCCCTACTGTGTTGTAACATGGTGTGGTATATGTGCAACTCTGGAAACGCTGCCCTCTCATTCATTGATCTGCAAACCGCTATGTTATGCTCACGTGTTCTGATAATAATAGCTTTCTAGGACTAAACATTATTTGGATAATTGGTACAAAAACAAAACAAAACGAAATCTCTTAATAGCCCTACTGTTAGACCATACCTGAAAAACTAAAAAGCAATTTATTTAAATTTTTGGCTTATTGTTATTTTTTATTTGTGCTATCATTAGTAATTTCTTTATTTGTTCTTATTTTATTACTGACTGCTTACTTGTCATTTTTATTCAATTCAAAGTTTGAAATCAAGCTATCTCGTGCTACTGTTTGCATGAGCTCTGCAGTTCAGTACTCCAGTAAAGTCCAGTCACTCACGTTTATTTATTTAGTACTTTATGCAATAGATAGCCTTAAATCAAGCAGCTTTACTGCATTAAACATGAAAAACCACAGTCAGTGTCGCGTTCAGTTAGAATTATAACTTGATTTTCTGTTATAACTCAGCTCTCCAGTGTGAATCTAACTAATGATAAAATCTTTTTATTAGTGGGGGAAAAAAACGTTTAATTAAAGTGATAGTTTAGTTTGCAGAGCTCAAAGCTTGATCTAGCTCAAGACTGTTTTGACTATCATAACCCTGTAAGGTATTTTAAGAAAAATTGTTGCGAATAAAATAGTCTATCCAACGTCTTATCACTTAACTTTTATTTAGTTTCTTATCCATATGACTTACAAAAAGAGATTTTAGGTAGAATGATGTGTCATTTAGCTACTTTATCATATAGCTAATCAAATGGTGAATAAGAGAGTTTCTCGGTCATCTCATTTTGTGTGCCAAAATATTATCTCAGCTGAAAGAAATGACAAATACAAACAGAGACATTAACATGGATTGGTTTTACATTAGATTTGATGTAAAATATGCTGCAAAGTATAACTGGGGACATTAAAACTCTACCAAAACACATTCCAAATACAACTATATCAAATTTCATAAAGACCCATAAATAAAATACTATATCTGCTCCATATATGTTCCTTGCATGTTACAGTAAATACATAATATTCACTACCGGAAGAGACCCCATAAACATGCCATTTAGGATAAAAATTGTACCGTACCCTGTTGTGGTGAGATGTGGTGAGCAATACGGAAAGTTCAAACACCAACTCAAATACCAAACAAGCACTTTAAGAACTCTTTTGAAATGCTACAATAGATACTCTAAATTTATCTCTACTGTATGTATCTCTAAATTAACATGTGGCAAATCGTGATTTTTCCTGACCCAAACTAAATAATTTACATTGGTGGGATCAGCGTAGATATTAGATATCTGAACATTCATTTTATGCTTGAATTTCAAATAAAAGTTCTGTTCAATTTGCTCTTTGGTAAATATTCTTAAGAACTTGGAAGAGTGTAGGAATGCAAAATTATTAGTTGATTTTATACAAGAATACTTTTTAGTCAATCTGAATGCTTGAAGAAACATGATACAACTAGCTTGATTAAATTATAAATTGCTATTCTGTTATTTTTGTTTATTAATGCATAAAGTATGGTATGTGATGTGAATCCTCTTAAACAAGTCTTAGTTGATTGAATGATTAGTTAATCAATTTTAATGAATCAAATAATATTTGTTAATATTTTATTTGTTTGCGTTACATATTAGAGGAACATATAGGGAATACATCAAAGACATTCCAAAATCTGTATAATGAGATTTAAAAAACAACAACAAATAAACAAAAAACGTGTTCAATCCAGAAGACTTTTATTACATTTTCAGAAAACACACACACACACACGCACACACACGCACACACTCACACACGCACGCACACACACACATACACACACACACACACACTGGTTTTAGTGTTTATGGGGACATTTCATATACATATTGGTTTACTTTTTAAACTGTATTTTCTGTCCCCTTACCCTAACCTGCCAGTTACACAAAACTTTCTGCATTTTTTGATTTTTCAAAAAACCATGCTCCCTAGTCCCTCCGGCTCCACTTTGGTCAGATTTAATCCTGGTTTCACCATGGGCTTCCTGGCCTCCAGCTTCCACTCTTGTATTATCCCTTAATCATAAAAAACTGCCATAAAGACTTTATTTCTAACAAAAACACATCACCAAACACCAATGACTTGTACGTACACTATATGGGGAAATGTATTGGGACACCCCCTTCTTTAGAACAGAAAAAGGCACTTCCGAAATTGTGGCAACAAAGATGTAAACATAATTCATGTATTTAAAAATTGTATTTCCATCTCTGTTGCAACAGTTTTGGAAGTGTCTAAAATGACTGTACCCATGTGTACATGTCATTGGTGTTTGGTGATGAGTTTTTGGCTCAAGGTCTGCATTTAAAGTCACACCAGAGGTGTTCAGCTGGGATTAGGACTTGACTTTCTGCAGACCAGTCAAGTTCTTCCACACTGACTGACTGAATCAATAATTTCTTTTTGAACTTTGCCTTATACACAGATTTTTTAATTTTTAGAATAGAAAAGGGTCCTGTCCAAACTGTTTCTAAAAAATTAGAAGCACACAATTCCCTGGAATATTATTATATGCTTAATCATTTAGTTGTGCTCTCATGGAAATTACAAAAGTAGTCAAACCTGTTCATTAGAAGGGAGTGTCCCAATACTTTTGGCAATATAGTATACATACAGTACACACACATTTAAACAATGTTATTTTGTGAACAAAAAGCTGAATGTTGAAACTTTTTTGCATCTATGCTGGTTATGTTTTCAGAAGAAATTATTTGTTATAACTGTTATGTATCTCTAAAGCAAGTTAATTAGTAAATATTCCTAGAAATGGGAAGAACTATGCACATTTATTTGTAGTTCTCTTTAAACAATTTGGGGATTCTGAGACTACAACTTAACACTTAACTAGTCTAACAAGTTTCAGTCACATGGTAATGTGTGATGAGTTCAAATGGTGAAGAAAGTGTTCATAATTTTTCATATATATATATATATATATATATATATGATGAAATATATATATGTACTGTATTTAAAGTGAAAATATATTTGAGTAAAAACCATATAGACATTTAAAAAAAGAATAGTAAAAGCCTTTTTGTTACCTCTACTGAACCATATATTCAGCCAATACATGCGAACATAATTTTTTTTTTTTAAATATTAACCTATTTTGCATGACTATATGAACTAATCTTTTAAATAATTTACCTATAAGGGATTCAAATAAACTTAAATTTAAATTAATAAATAGAATAAAACACTTCATATGGGTCCTATAGAATTGATATGACAAAAATTGACATTTTTAATGTTACTATTAAATATTCATGCTTATTAATATCTTTATGTGATGTTACTTAATACATTTTGCATCAGCATCTACAATATTGCTCACAGGGTTTGGAGTTTTAATGTCTTGTCACATTGATCCTCTTGAGTCAAGCAATGAAGTGCAGTAGAAAAGGAAGGACAAAGGTAAAACTGTCTATAACTGTGTCTACCTGTGCGTTTATTTCATGTAATAATTACTGGCACCAAAATGAAAGTCATTCTGTATAACTGAAAACTTTGCAGTCAAATCAGGTTAAACAGTTAAATCATTTAATCTCTAGTCAAACAGCGCTGTAATACTTGATATATCACACCTAACTGTATAAACAGAAACTGTAATAACAAGCTAATCTACAACACAGTTGACATTTGTCATACTAAAACAAACATAAATGTGTTTAGTGAGTCTGTAAACTTTTATTCCTGTACAAGTATCTTTATACTTGTGTTGTACATGTTACATGTTTTATATTGTTTTTTAATCATGGGGTCAGAGGAGCTTCATACTATTCCTATATCTATTACATAATAATGTTTGTAAACAATTATTGCTCTTCAAATTGAAAATCTTACTCTAACATGTCTAACAAAATTATACCCCAACAAACTTCATGATGATAAAATGTTGCCCTCCACATTAGCTTTTTTTTTAAGTAATGTTGTTTACCAGCCTTACTGAACAAGAGCAAACCTAAAAGGTCATTCTCAAGAGTAAACCTAAATACTCCACTCTAAAGGGAGTTCTTATTTGTAAATTGTCAGGCTATTCAAAAAATTCCCTGGAACTTTACGTTTTTTTTACATTAGTCAAATAAAAATTAAAAATTAAGTAGGCCTATATTTGCATATTTTTAAAGACAGCTATACAGTACATGCACACTTCTTGGGTTGTTACAATACATAAAACATGAAAGCAAAATGAAAAACTTTGCATTCACTTTTTGCATAGCAAAAACTAAAGAGAAACTGGAAAAAAAACATAATGTGCTTAAATAATGTTCTCAAGTTGGACACTAAGGAACCAGCAGAGAAGATGATATGTGCATATGTGCATGAACATACCGTATGAACAATTCTACACATTTGCAATGGATTAAAATACAGAGAAATCCATAAAAATCATTTTATTGTATAATCAGATCATACAGGTTTTCACCCAATCACAGAATTATTCCGTAGATGTGTGACTGAGTTCAGAGTTGTGTTAGGCAAATGGGCATGGTTTGCTGTGGTCTGAAGCAAGTGCTAGAGCGAAGGAGCAGGTTGTTTTGTCAACAACCATCTCGCATTCATCAGGGTGCGCTATTGCTGTTGGGATCCTACACACACACACACAATATTATGTATGGAAGCAAACTTTGAATTGAAAACTGAATGGTCATGAATGAAAACACTAAATATATGAAGTCTAACTACTGTTAAACTTACTTGTTACAGCATCTAATGCCAAATAGTGCACAAAGACAGTTGTAACAGTCCTTCTCCCATTCTGAGTTGAAGTCATGGATTACTCCATCAGAGTCCACACAACCTAAATAAACCAGCACATACACAGAACCACAGATAAAATTGTAAATGCAAAATATTATTTATGATAATTGACAATGATCATTTAAAACGGGACATTAGAGAGCTTGCAAAAATGACCTTTTATAACAGTCGTGGTTTATCCTTATAAGAAGGCATTCAAAAGAACATATGTATATTTTATTTATAAACATGAAATTACATTTTTAGTAGAAATTTATTTCAGAAAGAAAAACTTTGGACAGTTTTGGTTACCTTGTAGATGGTCTGTTATGTCGTCGAGAGATGACAAATCAACTTCAGGTTTTTGAATGTAGCACTCGGCATTACAGGAGACCACCATGAAGAGAAGAATACACACTCTCAGAAAACACACCTGAGACGATGAAGAGACATGATGCCAATAAATATAATGATAGATGAAAACTGTATTGAAAATTAATAATAATGTTATTTTTTTTAAATGATTAACTACAGACACTCGCCTATTATAATATAAGACAGCACTGATACCAAAAGCAGTATTTTGTTGTGGTAAATACTTCTAAAAGGCTGTATTATAGATTATGATTGAAAAGACCTGATAAGCTGTACTGTACCATGTTGTAAAAGTTCCAGCTAAAGCAAGTGCTGATGAGAGATCAGTTCGACCGGTGGCCGAATGGACACTCTGACACCTTTTTATATCATATCATTGCTGTGATAAATCAAAAATGACAAGCTTGTCCTCTATTAATTAAACAGAAACTGGTTTTACTCATGATGGGAAAGTAAGGTCTTTTATCCAGAGCAATTAATTAATACTCTTAGCCTATGTTTGATCATGTCACTTCAATTTGTATGTGTTGGCATTCAACACAACTGCATAAATATAAAGAGCCTTTTTGTTACCTCTACTGAACCATATATTCAGCCAATACACGGAAACATAATTTGTTCTTTAAAAAAAAAAAAAGAATATTAACCTATTTTGCATGACTATATGAACTAATCTTTTAAATAATTTACCTATAAGGGATTACAATAAACATACATTTATTTAAATTGACATTTTTAATGTTACTATTAAATATTCATGCTTATTAATATCTTTATGTGATGTTACTTAATACATTTTGCATCAGCATCTACAATATTGCTCACAGGGTTTGGAGTTTTAATGTCTTGTCACATTGATCCTCTTGAGTCAAGCAATGAAGTGCAGTAGAAAAGGAAGGACAAAGGTAAAACTGTCTATAACTGTGTCTACCTGTGCGTTTATTTCATGTAATAATTACTGGCACCAAAATGAAAGTCATTCTGTATAACTGAAAACTTTGCAGTCAAATCAGGTTAAACAGTTAAATCATTTAATCTCTAGTCAAACAGCGCTGTAATACTTGATATATCACACCTAACTGTATAAACAGAAACTGTAATAACAAGCTAATCTACAACACAGTTGACATTTGTCATACTAAAACACACATAAATGTGTTTAGTGAGTCTGTAAACTTTTATTCCTGTACAAGTATCCTCCAGGTACCCCCAAGTGATAAGACATTTGTTAGCATCGAGGTACATTTAAATAAAACAGCAAAAAAGAAACAGTTTTATAAATTCTTTACATTCACAAATGTCTCATGCACAAACATACAAACACACAAATCATACTGGTAAATGAAAATGCTGTATCTCCCTTTAAAGTCCATGTAAAAGTGCTGAATGTGTATGATGCTGATATTGGAAAAACATTTCATAATACTGATCTATTCCAGTAATCACATAAACATTTATTTATCTATACAATGGTCACATATTAAAAACAAAGTGTCAAAAAATGTGTTAGCAAAACTTAAGCATTATATCTCTGTGGCTGTAAGACTTTAAATATGCACCATTACAAAGTGTCAAGAACTAGTACAGAAAGCATCATGTGTTATTATTTAATAAAGACTAATTATATATTAGCTCTTTTCCAGTTAAACATACTGTATGTCTCCAAGAGTTGAAATACAACATGCTTAATGGTTAGTGTAACATAAATCTGCAATTGTAAGCTATCAAAACTGTTTCACCAGTGAATTGAAACGATGATTCTGCATTATAAGTTCTCCAGAGAAAATACATGTGCTTTATGGATTGGTATAAGTAGATTTGGTGAAATTATAAGAAGTGTTAGTAAGCAAAACAAAACAATAACAAAGAAATACAAAAAGTAGTTTCAAGAAAGTGAACAAATGCAATAAATAAAAAAAAATAAATAATTTTCCCAGGACTCCAAACATAAAGACTGCAGAGACAAAGTCTAAGCTCGACATAAACAGAGATGGCCTATCCTAGAAGCATCCTCATGAAGGCGGGTTTGGAGAATGGCCAGCCATACTCGTTTGGAACAGGTCCGGTCACGTTGCACTCAAAGAAAGAAAAGAGAGGGAACCAGATACGCGCTCGGCGGCTGTGCTGATAGGCTTGCGTGTTTGCTAGCATGTGGTAGTACAGGAACAGTCTGGTGGTGATGTAGAACGCGATGAAGACGTCGATGGAATAATGTTCATGAGCCGCCAAGATAAAGAAGATTCCAAACAGGTTTAGCACCCAAGACATGGTGTGGATGAAGTTCCAGTTACGTGGTGTGTCTAAAAAAATCACAAAAAGACATAGATGGCACCACTGAAATTCAGCTGATAAAGTACTAGAAGTGCTGGATATTTTCAATGAGTAAAACTCTTCACACCGTTTGCATACTCACATTCAGTGACAAAAAAGTTGAGCATGGTGAGAACAACAGTGTGTCCACTAAACATATAATCCCCACACGTATGAACACCAGTTAAGGACATGCCGAGCCCGCTCCAGATTTCCAACGCACGCTGCACTTTTGCCCATGCATCACCATACATCTGAAAAATACAGATATGCATATTAATGCTCGCACACTGTACAGATGGATGTCAGGCTCAAGTGTAAGAGGGCAACAATGACAAAAATGTCAATATTTTTATAATAATGTAAAAATAAATAAAAATAATATTATTAATAAAAATACAATATTACAAATAATATTAATAATACATATAATAAATACTGTATGATATTTATATAAATAATAATATTTTTAATATTACATATATATACACATTACACACACACACACACACACGTGTGTGTGTGCTGATATATATGATGATATATGCTGGTATATATGCTGGTAAATGGTGTGCAAAAAGTCGTTGCCACAATGCTAGAGGTTTCTGGGTGGTTGCTAGCCGATGACATTATTAGAGGAAGATGATAAGATCAAGAATTATTTCTACATACTGTACACAGGTAACGACTGTCTTTGTACCTTGCTGATCAAATTAAGAGTACATTGTTTGAGTTGGAATTCTTGTGAAGAGATACATATAGGCTAATTAAGACCAGTACATGAAATAAGATCTCCAATTTGAAAATTCCTCAGTACTTCAAAGAAGTCCACAAAACTTTACTTGACATTTTTCCACGTCACCCTATTCAGCAAGGATGCATTAAACTGATCAAAAATTACAGTAAAGTTATTTTATTATTAAACTGTATTCATATTTCATAATATTTTTAAATATATATAATATTTTTTTTACTGTATTTCTGATCAAATAAATGCAGCCTTAGTGAGCATAAGAGACATCTTTAAAAATAGTTTTAAAAAATCTTATTGTACAGGTGCATCTCAATAAATTAGAATGTCGTGGAAAAGTTCATTTATTTCAGTAATTCAACTCAAATTGTGAAACTCGTGTATTAAATAAATTCAATGCACACAGACTGAAGTAGTTTAAGTCTTTGGTTCTTTTAATTGTGATGATTTTGGCTCACATTTAACAAAAACCCACCAATTCACTATCTCAACAAATTGGAATACTTCATAAGACCAATAAAAAAAACATTTTTAGTGAATTGTTGGCCTTCTGGAAAGTATGCTCATTTACTGTACATGTACTCAATACTTGGTTGGGGCTCCTTTTGCATGAATTACTGCATCAGTGCGGCGTGGCATGGAGACAATCAGCCTGTGGCACTGCTCAGGTGTAATGGAAGCCCAGGTTGCTTTGATAGCGGCCTTCAGGTCATCTGCATTGTTGGGTCTGGTGTCTCTCTTCTTCCTCTTGACAATACCCCAGAGATTCTCTATGGGGTTCAGGTCAGGCGAGTTTCCAGGCCAATCAAGCACAGTAACACTATGGTTATTGAACCAGCTTTTTCATTTTTTTGAACCAGATTTAATTTTCCAGCAGGACTTGGCACCTGCCCACACTGCCAAAAGCACCAAAAGCTGGTTCAATAAATAAAAAGTTTTTTTTATTGGTCTTATGAAGTATTCTAATTTGTTGAGATAGTGAATTGGTGGGTTTTTGTGAAATGTGAGCCAAAATCATCCCAATTAAAAGAACCAAAGACTTAAACTACTTCAGTCTGTGTGCATTGAATTTATTTAATACACGAGTTTCACAATTTGAGTTGAATTACTGAAATAAATGAACTTTTCCACGACATTCTAATTTATTGAGATGCACCTGTACATGTTTTATATCATGTTAATCTGTCTATTTATAAAACAAATTAATCCTGAAAATAATAGTTTTTATTTAGTTCAATCTAATAACTTTTTTTCATGTTTTATAGGCAAAATCAATTGCCAAGAAGCCCTAGAGTATCACATTTAGAATCTTTTTTTCCCTCTTTGCAATCTAGAATTAATCTCCTTATTGTTGGGCATTGATAATGTAATATAATATGACATAGTTCAACTAATTCTATTCAAAGAGATGTAGTCACCTGAGAAACAAGATTTGCATGAAATGTAAAAGAATATTGAGGGGGTACCTACAGTAAAATATGTCTTACTTCATTGCCCACTGCAGATGCACCTCCAAGACAAAGAATGAGAAAGACAGATGGTGTGTCTGTGTGTGTGCACCTCACCTTGCCGGAACATTGCAGATGATGACCAGGTACAGACAGCGAAGTAACAAACATTGTGACACAGCGGAGCAAAAACACAGTGCCTGTCAAATTACACAGCCTGCGAAACAAAATGGACCTACAGTAGCACACACAGAGAAAGACATAGAGAGATGGAAAATGAGCAATGCATAACAGTAATAATATACACAGTATATAATTCACTGTTGTACCACACATTTACAAGGGATTTTTGTAATAAAGCATTTCATTAAAGGGGTCATATGATGCAATTTCAATTTTTCCTTTCTCTTTGGAGTGTTACAAGCTCTTGGTGCATAAAGAAGATCTGTAAAGTTGCAAAGACTAAAGTCTCAAATCCAAAGAGATATTTTTTATAAAAGTTAAGAGTCAACCATGCCTACCTAAAATGGCTTGTTCTAACACGCCCCCACATGTCTACGTCATGATGTGGGAAGATTTGCATAATGCCGCTCAAATGTTCACGCAAAGAAAGAAGGTGTAACTTTTATTCTCGCTGTAGTATTTTTATTGCCGCCGCCACCATGTCGTGGAGACGCTGTGTGTTTCGTTGTGAAAGCGAAACTACTTTGTTTGGCCTTCCAAAAGAGGATGATATCCGCTTCGTCATGCCTGGAGCTGATCCGTGCTGGTCGCTGAGGAAATACATCAACTTCGCGCTGTGGATCGCCAGATCAGCTTTCACCGTGGACGAAGCGGAATCCAGCCCGGGGTTGTCACAAGTGGTTGCCGCAAGCCCGCCGGTCGCTCCGTTCTTAAGTCCGCCGGCCTCCGCTCACTCTAGCTTGCCATGTGTGACGCTGTGTGTTTTGTTGTGAAAGCGAAACTACTTTGTTTGGCCTTCCAAAAGAGGACACAACTAGAAATTAGTGGTTAAGTTGTATTTACAACACTGTTCCAGAACAGTTCAACCCAAATATTCAGATGTGTGCAGCGCAGTTTATGGAGGACTATTTCCTGATCCTGGTAGAGTAGACCAGGGGTTTTCAACCTGTAGGGCGCCAGCACCTATCAAGGGGGGTGCGAGCATCAGTTAATTCAGAGACGTTCGAATTTATGAATATGAGTTAACAAATCTTTAGCCATCCACTAGGGGAAAATCTGACTCCCACTGCTAGTCGACAGTTAGAGCAGAGTTGGCTCGAGTATCAGTCACGCTCAGTGTTGCCAAGTCCGCGGTTTTCCCACGGAATTGGGCTACTTTAACACTTGCCGCGTTTTGTAGTTTTGAGTAGCAATTAGGCGGGTTTTGTTGTGAAAACCTGGTAACCCTGGTCACGCTTATTGAAAGTGTAAGATGATTTACGATTAGCCGTGTCGGAAATCCAACCACGGATTGGCATGTTGTTATCTCAGAAACAGGCTCAGCCATCACATTGAATCAGGTAAACTGGTTATATATTTATGTTTCAGTATAATTACACACGCTATACCAGGGGTGGTTCTAAAGCCTTTTTAGGTGGGTTTCAGCCCCCCTATCTTTCACCTTAGCCCCCCAAATCTATTTTAACGATCAGGCCAGTGCTGCTTCCTCGAGAAAGTTTTTCATTCTCACGTGTTTTAAGTCGTGTTAGTTTAAACATTAAAGTAATTTTAAGCCATTTAAGCCCAAGACATCTCAATGCGGTACTCACGCACTGTGATAGAGTGTTTCTATGCGCACCGCTCACACACCTGAAGTGCACAAACAGATAGCCTTCTCAGACAGCAGGTGAATACCAATGGATGTCTTGACAAGTATCCTTGCAAGCACAGTCAGTTGTTTTAATTGAATGTAAACAGTAAAGAAAATATCAAATGTACATTAGAATAATGGATCCGTACATTTCTTATGTAAATAATGTTAATCAAAAAGAGCAAAAAAAAAATGTGTTCGCTGCTTTAATAGCTTTAATGGATATTTGCTTTTATGTTAATATTAATAAAGTAATTCGGTGTGTCTACAGTAATGGGGGGTATTTTGGATGTTGGGGGGGCGCGAGTGAAATTAGACAAACTTGGGGGGGGGGGGGTGCGCATGTCCTAAA
>NW_015505233.1:3468409-3496642 GCF_001515645.1 Sinocyclocheilus grahami | reverse complement strand
GCACATTTTATGGAGGACTAAGGTTGAAAACCCCTGGAGTAGACTACAATGCCGGCTGTTCTGACTCACAGACTGCGAATACGTTTTCATATTTAAAGGATTTGCCACTGATGATTTAAATGCGAATTTTGAGCAGTGTAGAGTAGCGCTTGTTGTTTGTCATTTCTCCGATCACAAATGCAGACATGGTTTTATGTTTACGTGGTGCGATGCAACGCAACGTATAAAAGAGAGTATAAGTCATTATAATCTGTAATTATGTCCCCACTGGATGCAACAAATGCCTCGTTTATAATGGGTTTTAATGTTTTTGTCTCGTCGCTCCGGCCGGACGGACAGGGCATCACAGTATGGTAAGGGGCGATACATTTCCGTCACACGCTTGAGGTATCCGGCCAATCACAACGCACTGGATAGCTGGCCAATCACAGCACACCTCGCTTTTCAGAACGATGAGCTTTGTAAAAATCAACGCGTTTCAGAAAGGCGGGGCATAGAGGAGAAACAATAATGTACAGTATGTGGAAAATAATGTGTTTTTTGAACCTTAAACCACATAAATATATTTAATTACACAAAATAATAATCATATGACCCCTTTAAGTACCAGCAATTTCTGAAAAGAACTGGATTGTCTTTAAGAATATTATAATGACAAAATATTAACAGTCTTGAAACCATAGCAAACTTTTTTTAAATGTCTCTTAGTGCTGGGTTGCATTTTGACTTTCTTTGTGTGTTTACCTGTGTTTGTGCATCAACAACACCAGCATTAATATGGAACCCAACACCACTGCACATGCTTCAGCCATGGTGAAGGCCCAGGGAATTCTGGGAACACTGACACATAAATAACAAGAGTCATAATTCTTGATTAACACTACAAAACCACAAGAAAAGATTACTGAGAAAAAACACTTATTAAAATAAACTTATCATTTGAACTGAATTCTGAACAAAAACAAGCAAAGTTGGGTGGTGCATTTAATATGCAGATATCTGTTGCATTTTCAAAATGTTCACTACAAGGAGTAAAACATTTACAAAGGGTAAATGAATATTTAATTATTATTATTATTAAAAAAAACGGTTGTATCAGTTCATAGTATATTACATATATTTATGTAAATAGTTTTTTATATATTCTCCTTTTACACATACAGTACAGCATACATTTACTAAAACATTTTAAAATTCACTTTCGTGCAGACGTGCACTGAGGAAAGGTTTAAAAAAGCACAATGAAATATATCTATTCAAATGTCTTAATAATAAAATAAAAAATAAAGTTGTGCATTGGAATCATTGTGATGGAAGAAAATGTTATTTTCAATACATCACCCAACTCTATATGAACTGGAGAAGTAATATAACACACCTGTCCTGAAATATTTCCACACCACCCATTCAGATATAACTCACCTGTCTAGAAATATGTCTGGAAGTGGCGGGTATGTCCTCATGTCAGGAACCCGCTCATGTACTAGTACCATGACGAATGATGTCACTCCGCATACCAGCATGGCGTAAAGTGCGCTGAGTGTCGTCTTCCAGTACTCCGGGTCCAACCGAACACAATACTGTTTACGCTTGCCGTTCGAGTAACTATGTTCCCCACCAACTGTAGTGACTGCCCCATTACAGTGTTGACGGTCTCCTGACCCTCGCTCTGCGAAGCCATTAGAGATGACACGGTCTGTTCCTCCAGTGTGTATGAGAGACAACGCACTGACCTCTGACCCTGACTGCGCGAGGGCTGTGTGTTTTCTCTGTAGCCTCCGCACAGCCAGCATCAGTCTCTTGATATCACCCAGCACCTTAAGCTCCAGTGGAGGAGACCGCAGGTCAGTCTCAGAAAGACAAAGCAGACTGGCACCATCCAAACGGTGCTTAGAGCACAGGAGATCCACATATTCACGAAACCCCTGATCTCTGAGCCAGCCAGCGACCTGCTTACTGCTCCAACCCTCCACACCAACGTACCTGGAGCCCGGCATACCTGCAGAAACAGACAAGATTACACAAACACTGGTAAATGTAGAAACACACAGATGAATGTTAAAGGAATAGTTCACCTATAAATGAAAAATTTGTCATCATTTACTCACCATCATGTCATTCCAAACCTGTAGGAGTTTCTTTCTTATTTTGAACATAAAAGAAGATATTCTGAAGAAAGCTGGTAATCAAACAGTTGATGTCCACATTGACTTCCACAGTATTTCTTTCCCTACTATGGAAGTCAATGGGGACCAAAAACTGTTTGGTTCTTCAAAATAACTTATTTTGTGTTCAACATAAGAAAGAAACTTATACAGAATTTATTTTGGATGAACTATCCCTTTAAGGAATTCATATAATAAAATAAATTCTGACTGTGCCCTAAGAATGGGTCATCTTGTAAGTTTTAGATTATTTATTTATTGGACTTTTAATACTTTAAAAGTGGATTAGTAACAATAGAGTGGTTTTAGTAAAATAAAATAAAAAATAATTAATTAAATAAAAATAAACTGGTCATGGTTCTTATTTTTGCATGGAAGTTCCCCTGCTTTCTTTTCCATTCTGTTGCAATCCATTGAGCTGTTTGTGATGTAAACACCAAAAACCAACCTAACTACACAGAGCATCCTTAAAGGGATAGGCCACCGAGAAATGTCGTCATTCACCTATCCTTGAATCATTCCAAACCTGTATGACTTATTTTCTTTTGTGCAAGAAGATATTTTGAGAAATGTCTGTATTTTTGGTCCATACAATGGAAGACAATGGGCTTCAAAGTGGTTTGATTTCAGTGTTCTTCAAAATATCTTTTATGTTCCGAGGAAGAAAGAAAGTCTTACAGGTTTGAAACAACATGAGGGCGAGTAAATCATGACTTCATTTTTGGGTGGACTATATCTTTAGGAATCATTAATTGACTAGTCAGTCAAGCAAGCTGGTTTTGAAAATATGTAGTTTTGCATGTCCCTAATCCAATCAGCGACAATAAATCCAACAGAATAGGCTGACACTCACTTTATACACCCCTGGTCTCCTTAAATCACCCTCTACAGCTCACCATCTTCACCTTCTCAGTCACTGACTCCAAAGGTCTGTGCACAATCAGTAGTACTTGTATCTGAGTACATTCACGCAAACAGTTCTAAATTCTGCTGATTCTGGAGCCTGAATGCTAAAGTGCAGAGTTTCCAACAAACACACACGGTGCGCTTTCTTATCAGTGGCTGTGTAACCTCAGTTCAAAGAATGTCTGAAATGTGCTGAGCTGAATTAGTCTAAATTAACAAACCTAATGACCGGTGTGTGCTGACTTGAATTACATTGTGAACTGTATAGTCCCTTCATTAATATGATCTCACTAAATATTAATTAGACAAGTAAAAAGAACTTAACATATTGATCTTGATCTCTAATTCAAGTTCAAATGTTTACAGTTACACCTGTTATCAGGGCAAAGGACTTGCAATTTGCACAGACAGGATCTGATAGCACTGATGATTTGTTAAACATGCTGAATTACATTACACACACAGACCCTTATTATTGCTCTATGTTAGAGCTACTGGCACAACAGGATACTAAAAATGAGCAAACATTTTTAGCCATGCTGACAAATTCACATACACAACACTTTTATATTACACAGACGGAAGAAAACCTATGGGTTTGAAACAAGTCTAAGTAGATGATGATCACACAATTTTCATTTTTGCGTGAACTATCACTTTAAATGTTCAGGATACAATGCATGTCTGTTATGTGCTGTGTGTACATGTTTACTGTCTTCTATCTACATTACTGATCAGATACAAGTTTTAATGACAGACTGTCAAACATGTGAGAGTCCTGGAACCAGAATGACTGGAAAAACATTCCTGACATTCGGTGGAAGCTTCTTAAATCAATAAACCTCAACTAAAACAGCCCCAGTTTATTTCAATTAACAATAAAGTGATCACAAGCATTGAGTGTGAACACCAATACTGTACACACATACAAGAATACTACCACTCCGTACCAAGAGCAATTATTGATTCAGGGACACTACAGAGCGGTTAAAACCAAGCATCTGTCCTCTTGCACAACACTGCATGAACAAACAGCCTGTTGTTACCAAATCCAAAGGCATTTGGATGAGTTTCATCTGATAAACTTGCACTGACACACAGCACCGATTTTGGTTTAGTAAAACAATGTTCTTAGTGAAGTGAAGTAGTAAATTGAATATGAAAAATGTATAAACAATATAACATACAATTTGGACCACAAAGGTGTCCAATAAATGGCTTGCATTAAACACACACACACACACACACACATGGCTGCAGTTTGAGTGATTTGGGCCAGGTAGCAAAAGAAAGATAGCCAACAAGGTAGCCATTCAATAAAAGTACAGTATAAAATGTACTGTGTATGTGAAGAGTCCTCATTAAACACACACACGCAATTTTTTTTTTTTTAAAAACTGTATAATTTAATATATATTTAGTTCAAAAATCTTGTTGTTGCCAATTACGAACTCTAGAGGGTCCAAAAGACAAAGGCGATTGTGCAATACCACGAACCTCTGATATTGGCGTCATGAAAGTTACTTCTAAAAATGTAAAATCTTCGAAATTAAAAAAAGCCAATTAACCCTGATTAAAATCGCGGTTGGTGTGTGGCCAGCCAGTGATTTCCAGTTTCTGAGCTGTGGTTCCAGTATCCAGTGTACCAGAGGAGCATGAGTCTGTCTTTGAAAGTAATCACGCATCCGACTGTGATGGAACCTGTGAAAAGGCACGACCAAAGAAGAACCTAACATTTCAAAATAACATCTAAATGGTTCTAAAATGGAAGCTTCATCCAAAAATGAAGATAAAAGGAGATGTTAGGCAGAATTAGTCACCACTGTATGGATTTCATTGTATGGAAAATGTTAGGAAAGTGAATGGTGACTGAGTTCGTCAGTTCCTAGTTCCTTTGCATTCCACGGGGGAAAGAAAATCATACAGGTTTGAAACAGCATAGAGGTGAGTAAATGATAACAGAATATTTATTTTGCGTGATTCATCTCTGTGGAAACAGAAAAGAATCACAAATAACCCTTATAGAGTAAAGCACTAACTGCTCGTTTTGTCTGTCCAAAGGAATTTGAATCCGTACACGCATTTATTCGCATATGACTCCCGTATAGACTCAAATAAATACACAAACAATAAGCGCTCAAACAGCTTTAAAAGAGTGAGAGAGAAAACACTGACTAATCTGACTTTGATTCCATGACAGCGTGGAAGAGTGTCTGTTTTGGGGGTGGGAATTGCTTGTCATATTAGCTATGCGCCTGGCTTACCCTGTTTGTCCGTGTGGTTATTTAAATGATCCAGTTGTGTTAAAAATCCTCGCCAAAGAGCTCGAGATCCCAGCCTTGTGATCTCGAGCCACATCAGCCTTCGGTTTCTGAGTCACTGCCATGCTGCCAGTGACGCCCAAAAGCATGTAAACAGGAATCATCGTCATGCTCGACACGCCCCTTGGGTGTGGCTACGGAACTCCAAATATGGAATTGTTTGAGGAAAGAACTTGTTCAAGTGGAGATTGGCTGTAACGATACCGACCGCGCCCTCATTACTGATGACCTTTCTTATCATTAATTATCTTGTTTTACACGCTGTACCTGAATGTAATGTACTGGAAATTCGCTGAGTACGTATACTGAGTTTTAAAGACGCCAAAATACTCAGAAGAACAGTTTTGTTGTGTTTTCTATAGACTTTTGTATAGGCAACTATGATGGTTTTAGCGCTTTAGTCATAAATAATACAGTTGCCCAGTGCGCATAATAAAAATAAATGAATAAAAAATGAATAGTTTTTGTCCTATATTTCCACATCTGAATGAAAAAAATAAATAGATTCCCATATTTTTATCTGACAACCAACAATCAAGCTAGCAAACAAATATTTATTATTTAAAGGGACATAGTTGAACCCATGATTTACTCACCCTCAAGTCATCCTAGGTGTATATGACTTTATTTTTTTCAGACAAATATAATCTGAGTTATATTCTCAGCATATTCTCAGCCGCGTGGAGCACTTTTTTATAATGGATGGATGCACTTTATTTTGCTTCAAATTCTCGACCACCATTCACTGTCATTATAAAGCTTGAAAAAAACAGGATTTAACAAATATATATAACTTAAATTGTATTTGTCTGAAAGAAGAAAGTCATATACACCTACTGTAGTATTGCTAGAGGGTGAGTAAGTCACAGTAATTTTTATTTTTCTCTTTTAATATTTAAATATATATTAGATAATTTAATGTTTCACATTTAAACATTTTACTCCTTTTCCATTCCAGATTAGATAAGTATTAACCAATTAGGCAGTCCATATTTGCTACTAAATATTTTGTTTTTATCTGTAGCACTTCATATTTCCAAACTGCACTCAACAGCCAGATGCAACGTAGCAGTATTAGTATCATGTATTTAGTTGTGGAGTTGAGGAGTGTGGAGCGCTGTGCTGTGATCACCACAACAACCTAACACTGTTATGCCTGCTTTCTCTCATTCACACTGTTACTCATTGGTCAGGAATCCTCTGGAACAGCAAGTGTGTGATCTGATTAAGTGGTGAGACTTCATATTGTGACCTCAATTTGGGAAGGTGAATATTACATTACATTTTTGAAACACTTTTGTTAATAAGAGCTCAGCTGTACTCAACCATAGTCTTTTGTCAATAAAGCAAATTATCTAGCAATCATATAACTCAGTAAATTTATATACAGTTTTTTTTTCAGATAGAAATTTTTTTTTTTTAACAGAAAAAGTAACAGAACAATCTTATTTTAAAACCATGGACATATTGTTTTCTGTATTCTATTCAATTTTCTATATTCTGTTTATACACTTGAGTTTGAACATAACATATACCCAATGTACCATGTGAAGGAATGTTTCATATAGATTTTTCAAATGTGTTTTATTTGTGTTTTGAATCACACATTGCAATGTGTTGTGTTTTAGGGTTTCTGCCAGGATAATTGTTTTTCTACTGATTTTTTTCTTACAATGCCTTACAGAGTTGGTCTTTGTACACTAGGTTGTGCTGTTGTACTTAGATTGCAGTTGAGTTAGCTATTCAGTGGTAACAATTTGTCCAATTAATGGTGAACAGTATGAAACACTTCTGTGCATGCTGGTTTTAGGGCAATTCCAAAATAATCCTAATAATAATAATTAGCTGAGTCTCTTGTGCATTTGCAGAGATTGTTTGATTGTAGGTTACACTGATTTCTATCTGTGTTAGTTTGGTGTTAGCTGGTTCATCTGTCTTGAACTTTACTGATTAATGTAAAGCCATTGTTCTAAAAATCTGACCAAACTTTTCAGGGTGAGCAGTAGTTGTCCTGCATATCTGGCAAGAAGTGCTTTCTCAGGAAAAGCTACTTCAACATTACATCATGAAGCACATCTTTTCAACAAAGAAGTAGAACAGAACAGCTGGAGTCAATTTGCACAGAAATATCCTTGTTAAGATCCCCTGGACTGCTGATGTCAAGGGATGTGGGTTACAGGTGCAAGATAATGCAAAATAATATATACAATTACACTGTGAAAAAGCATTATTGGTGTGATTATTACAGTATACCACTGCCTTCATGTGTGTGTGTGCAACAGAACGAGGGATAGATCATTTAAACATTACACATGTTGGATTGGTGAATTTGATATTCTAAACACAGAGTGAGATATAATAATGTTATTATGTGTGTGTTTTCACTTTCTGCTCGGAGTGTCTGAAATGAGAACTCAGTTCTGCTGTCTTAGTTATGCAACTCTGCATTCCTCCACCATAGTCAAATGGAAACACTAATGTGTGTGTGGATATGATATGTAGGCCAGCACAAAGTCCTCCTCAGGGTTATTGGAAAGAAAGAGAACGAAAATGAGTTCTGTTGTTTTTACTGTGCTCTACATGAACTGTCTGTATTTGTGCTGAAATATCATTGTAGGTTTTAAGTTACCCACAATTTCAAAACATGTTTTATATGTTTCGGTTAGAGCTGTCAACCAATTAAAAGTATAATCAAATTAATTACATGAAATGCAACTTAATAGAGTGCTTCAGCCTTTATGTCAGAACCCGGAAGATTAATGTGCCATGGGTTCCCTCAAGATTTTCCTATGGGTTTCAGTTTATGATTAAAATAATGTATGTGGCAATTATGCACACCTGTACTGAAAACTTGAAATGTAAAGCAATTATTTATTTTAAAAAAATGTCTGTAATAACTACATAAAAATGTTTTCTCATGAATTGAAAACCCCCATTAAAAAAACCTATAGGGAAATCTTGAGGGAACCTAATCGCAAATAAGTTTTCAGGGGTTTAATGTCATGGCTGTGGCATTCTATTAATATTAAAATTAGCTGAAAAAGCCCCCAAAAGAAGATAATTAAAAGACATTTTGTGAGCATGGAACATACATTACAAAAAGTGGCTTTAGATATTTCATATTGTTTGTTTTGTTAATTGAACATATTCCTCCCACTTGCAGTATACAGCAATTCAGTTTGCATGGTTCAGTCATACATGAATTCCTTCTGAGTCTGAAATGTTAATTGTTGGTCTGTGTATGAGACAGACTGACATCATTGGCCATTGCATCATGTCTTGCTGTTCTTTCAGCGACTGGCGTTATGAGCACTGCATTTTAAGTTGGAGTGTCAAACTAAAAGTAATTAAACCTCAAAAAGACATGTTGAGACTTCTTTTTAGAGATAGAGATTCTAGCAAGACATTTTTCAGCAATTCTGTCTTTATTCTAGGTCAGAAACACACATAAACACAGTGTGCAGCATAAAACTACTGAGAGCACACAATGATCACAACTTAATCACTCATTTAATTTTTCATGTCAAACCAAGCTGAGTTGTAACATATTTATGTACTTGATTAAGTGTAATTTAGTGCGCAGTACTGAACGTGCAGCTATAATGTAAGATTTACAATGTAAGAAAGTACATTGTGCCTGTTTGTTCATGAGCTCAGCTGAATTCCTGCAGAAAAACAAACTGCAGAAATAAGCAACAGCGACATGCAGTCCATGTAAAATATGATATCGGGGTCAGAAAGAGAGTGAGAGAGTAATTGGGAGAAAGGAGAGTCAAAGAAAGAGAGAAAGGGATTCTTTGATTTTTCAGAAAAAGCAGTTCAGAGGGAGGCCGTTGACGTGGCAGAGAGGAAGTGGCTTCAGTGTGATGGGGTGGAAAGAGGACTGAGGAGGGGGAGCCATAGGAGGGAAGGAAAGAGAAAAAAGAGCAAAACAGAGAGAAAGAGGGACTGTAAAAGGAATAAAACATCCCTTTATCAGTACACTGTAGAAATTAAAAGTTGATCAAACTCTGCATGTGTGCAACTTGAGGACTGGAAAATAGGGCTGAAATACTCAGGATACTTTTTAAAGAATAATCACTCCAAATAACAGCATCTGCAAAAATGCTTTAAAGGTGGGGTAAGTGATTTCTGGTAGCCAATGCTGACATCTGAAATCACCAAAACAAACACGCCCCTATTTTGATAGCTCCGCCCCACACATACGTACGCAACCCAGGCAACGATTAGTTCTGTGAAACAAAGCAAAACCAATGTTACACCGTGTCTACACCGGACGTGAGTGGTGCGGCGCGACAAAATACTATGGAACTCATTATAATCAATGATTCTGTCTACACCACATACATATCTATGGTCTACACTGGATGCAGCGCGGCACGACACGATAAATCCCCGACAGAAAACTGCTGCTGCGTTCTATTCATGACGTATTGACACAAATTTCAAATGATTTTCAACAGTCGCTTTGTCGCGTCCAGTGTACTAGACAGACTTTAGCTGTTGCGGCGCAGACACAGTGTTACTCACCTATCGAGAAGAAACAAAGCAACCTCGGCGTCCGATCGCAGGCCTTCCGCTCCTTGAGTTCTCTCCAGCGCTGGAAAGCTGATCCTATATTTATACGGGTCCTACTTCTTGCCTTAAGCCTTCTTTTGTTCCGCAGATGTTTTCCTCTTTTGTTTTTTATCCGCCATCTCTATCTTTCTGTCGCTCGGCTCGCTAATGTCCGTCCTGTGCACTGAACGCTCTCTCCTCCACATCATGAGTAGACATGCCCCTTACTGCTGATTGGATACAAGTTTGTTTTGCTAGTCTGCCCAAATCAGTTTTCTAAAGCGTTTTTTGGAAAATCGTTTACCCCACCTTTAAATGCAAATGTATTAAGATGAGGACTTAATCTAGACCTATTTAAAAAAGGTTCTGACTAGTTAAGCAATATTGCAAACAATTTGTTATGTTATGTTGGTTTGAATATCAACATGTGATGCGACCATTAAAATAAAATAAACTAATTCAGTGATAAAATTACAATTACCATATGTGTACATTAGAAGAATAATTGCACCAGAACAAGCATTAAAAAACATTGTTTTAAATATATAAAGATTGCATACAAAGACTATATTATTTGACTGAAAGAATCGCTAACTAACTTTTTTGTGCAGTTACAATATTTTTAAAAAGTTTGGGGTTGGTAAGGTTTTGTAATGTTTTTAAGAGGTCAAGGCTACATATATTTTAAACAAAAATAGAGTAAAAACAGTAATATTGTAATTTTTTATTTGAAATTTGAAATTTTATATATTTACCAAACTCAAACTTTTGAACATTAGTGTAATTTCGCACAAAAAGTTAGGAAGCGATTCTTTCTCTCATATAATATAGTCTTTGTGGCTATATACTTAAAACAATGTGTATTTAATGTTTGTTCTGGTGAAATTATTCTTCTACAGTATTGTTCTTGTGATTTTATCACACAGTCTCAATCTGTCATGACGATATACTGTAAAGTGCTGGTAGATGATGTTTTTTTTTAATAGGCATAAATACCAGAAGTATAATTATATATATATAAAACACTAAAACTAATGCTAAAAACTACCATTAATGTATAAAATGTTTTCTCTCTGAAAATAGAGGATCAGTGTTTCAAATGTGACTGTGCTGTTTTTGTTTTGGAGAGCAGTAGGATGTGTTTCAGAGAATGTGAACAAAGTTGGGGAGAATGTGAGTATGTGCTGAGTGTGAGTATACTCTATTTTCATAGTCCATATGTTTCTGTTTAAACTGTTTTAAAGGGGTGGAGCATCATTTGATTGGCATCTGTTCCCCCTTTCTCTATTGCCCGCCCCTTGAGCTCTTAGCTCTTGGTTAATTTTCCTCATCTCATCTTTCACTCCTTTCGTCAGCTACCCCTTTTCCTTTTCTCTCTGTCTTTCTTTTCCCCAAAAGCTTCTTCATACCTTATAAATGAAACATTAATAACTCAAAATCCTTTGATTCGAAAACTCTTAACTACGGAGTAAACCTCAAGTCTGTCAGCTGTTCACAGAAAAAAAACTTAAGCTACTCTAATAGTTTAAGCTTGTGTTAAGCTTGTAACTTGGTTTAGCTAGTCTCTAGTTGGACCAGTTGAAAAGTTCCCCAAATCCCTCTGAGACCATCAAAACACACCAGTCTAACCATGTTGGCCACACTTGGAGACCAGAAAACCAGCCTGGCTTTTTAAACAGTGTTTTTTTTTTTAGAGTGATAATCTCTGTTTACAACAAATTATTTGAAAATATATTCTTAAAAGTGCACATAAAATTTTCTCTATAACACTCAAACTGTGACAATGATGCAATGCAACTTACTTATGCTTACTTATTAGTTGTCAATGCATTACTTGATGATTTGTTGTCTTTCATGTCAGCTGTGCTTATTTTTCTGATGTTACAGTTGTTATTATTTTGATGACCACTTTGGAAGCTAAATGAATGAATAATGATATATAGCTACCACAAATTAAATATTTAATTCCATACGTGCAAAACAAAACAAAACAAAAAAGCGGCTCATCATAGATCATCTTCACAGCACCCCCTCCCAAAATAGCAATATTGGAATATGTCGAACATTTGTTATTGAATGAGTCATGAGTTATTATAAATCTTTTTAAGTAGACATTGTTTGGTTTACATATCTTACCAGAATTTAAAGCAGCATTTGGATTTCATTTGGATAAATGGAATGTTTCCAGCCTACACTGTGTGTTTAAAACAAATATTATGTCTGGAGAGAATTCAGAATGACTTATTTATTTATTTATTTTACTGAAATAGTGCTTTGAAATTTACAAATAAAATTTGAACATGCTAAGACTGAGAATTAAATAATCAGTTCTGAGGAAAGCAATGATATTGAGTCATTTTTAGCAGTAGAAGCGTTTGTGTGTGTGTCTGGAAAAAGCCCACCACAGCCAGAGACTCGTATTTGAGTGAAGGTCTTTAGACCATCTTAATGGATCCTCCAGAATCTTTCCTCAGCAGAAAAAGTGTGTATTCATATGCGTATGTGTACTTGTTTGTGTGTCTCTGTGTGAGTGTGTGTTGCTGAACTCTTTATGTTAAAGTCATTATGAGCTTAATATTCCAAGACAACCTTCCTAACTCTCTCTCTTCCATGAACTCTTCTTTTTTTCTCTTCCTCATCAGTGAGTATTTAATATCTGTTATCATGTCTCTTTTTAGCTTGGAATGTTCTGATTCTCTCCTTTAACACATGCATACACACAAAAAAATGAAGACGATTGTAGTATATGCTAACAAAAAGACTGCAGATATCTGATGTTCTGTACTTGCTTGAGTCAATCTGTCCATTTATTTTCTTTAAGGTATTTATTTACAGAGCAGGGGCGGACTTACCCATTAGGCAAAGGTAGGCGACCGCCTTGGGCCCCCAAAATCCAAGGGCCCCCTAAAATGCTTTTCATATAGGAGATGTGCATTAAGCGCTGACATGCGAACGGTTGCGGTTTACGGTGTTTATTACCACGACAACCGTCCGAGTTGAACATGCTTTTTGTGTATCCTGCTTGAAGGAGATGAAAATATTATGCATCTGAAGCTGTAATTAAATATTGAGAAACAGTGTGTATTATATGTTATAATTGTTTTAAATGCCGCTTACTCATTTATGAGAAGGAACCAAGTAGAGGACACATACGCAGTTACCTTTTTGGGTGATATAAGCCTTAGATGTGTAAATGTATAATTGCCTTTTCATAATTTTTTCAGTTTTATTTAAATTTGTAGTTAAAATAACTAAAAATAAATGTATTGTAAAGTTTAGAACTAGACAGCCTTTGCACACAGGCTTACGCTGGTAACTCATCAGTGGACTTTTCTCATCAATATAGACTATTTTTTCACACTTTTCTCATTCTATATTTCTGACGTTCCAAAAGCGCCTCTTACTGGCAGAGAATGAATGTTCATTTTCAATAATCCAGTCTGTCGTTTTTGTTCAGACCAAACTTTGCACATCAACAAAGATAATTTAATGGCATTGCAATGTAACAAAATAATAATATGATACTATATGTGTGCTAATTAAGTCCATGGCATGCATTCATATTTACACACTATGTAACAGGGGGTCTTTGCTCCACCCTTTTATCCACCAAGGGGTCCTTGGCCTGAAAATGGTTGCATCGCATAAATCACAGATGTTTTTTGCCATATCCTTTATCCTTAAAAATAACATTTAATGATCAGCTTTTTGTTTATGTTGATATGTTTTCCAGCAAAGGTGTCAGATTTTCCATCTCCTGGTCCAGAAGAGTTTTACTGTACAACCAGGTCCAACACACACTGACCCATATTACGGAGAGAATGTGACTTGTGGTGGAGAGATTTTGCAATGTCTGCATGTTTCAATTGGGTTTTCCTATTCCACACCAAAACAGCAAACAATCTAAACACACAAGCATTAAAGTGGCCCAAAAAGTACTGGGACACTTAAGGCACATTTAAAAATGTATGAACGACCGTCATTGCATTAGATAAAAAAAATATATCAAATGGTGTGGCACATATTTTAAAGAAACACTTTTTAGCAAAACATTTCACAAAAAGAAATGTGTTCAGTGTTAAATGATAAAACATTCGACATTCTGTTTAAAAATTAGTGTAAAAAACATTTTATACAACCTCTGGTCGTCAGATGTCAGTAATGAATAAATGGAATGACTCCACAGAAAAGTTTGTTCCGAGAAAATTATGCTACATGGTTTGATATTTTTGTAACAAATTCAGTGTAATTTGTATATTTGTACAAGTGTTCAAGTAATGGAGGGTACTGTATACACATGCAGGACAGCTACACACAAGTTTACAATATATTTTTTCATTGTTTTTTTCTACGTATTGCATTTGTATGTCTATGTAGATTGTATCTTGTAGCAGGACAGTGTACATTGTGCTCTCTCTTTCCTCTTTTGTCTGTAGCAGAGAGGTATATTACAGTTCAGTCCTTCAGCAGTTCGAGTCAGGATGAGCTGGGCTTTGAGAGTGGCGTCATTGTTGAGGTCATCCAGAGGAATCTGGAGGGCTGGTGGTTCATACGGTAAACTCTTCTTCCACATGTTTATTCTTCTATTTAAACTACTTCAATATGCTTTAAATATCCTTTGCTTTTTTTTGCTGGAATCGTCTCAATATTTAATGGGTTTTTGCAGAAAAAAAAAATTCAGTTATTGATGACAAACAGGTAGCCCTACAGTCACCTCTAACCTTACACTCTAACTTACTCAGTCCAAAGCTGCTACCCTATAAGGCCTAAAAGCTACCCCTTTTTTAACCCCAAAATGGTACATATTAGTATCTAAAGTGTATGTATTAGTACCTTTTGAAAAGTTTGAAAGGGTACTATTTTGTAACTTTTTTCCCCCTGAGAGTGTAACATCCACGTCCACAAGCACTATTGTGTGTTGAAGATGGGGGGATTGCAGTTTTGAAAATGTCACTAGTTTGTAATTTTGATTTCATATTTTGGTTTCAGTTTGTTTTAGTTGGGAATAAATAATTTAATGTAGTTAAATAATAATAAAAATATATATGAAAGTAGACTCTCAGGCATACCAAGGCTGCATTTATTTGATAGAAAAATACAGTAATATTGTGAAATATTATTACAGTTTAAAAGAATGCTTTCTATTTTAATATAATTCAAAATGTAATTTATTCCTTTGATGGAAAAACTGAATTTTCAATAGCCATTACTCCAGTCTGCAGTGTCACATGATCCTTCTAATATGCTTTTAATATGAAATAATTCTCAAATGCTGGTTTGGGGCATGTTGAAAACAGTTGTGCTGCTTAATATTTTTGTGGAAACCGCAATATTTTTCACATGTAGTTAAATAATAATAAAAATATATATGAAAGTAGACTCTCAGGCATACCAAGGCTGCATTTACATTTTTACATAAAAAATGACATAACTGAGCGAATGACACTTAATGACAGTTGTCATAAACATGCATAAAACCTCCTTCATATTCATGACATGTGTCATGTCATGATTATGAAGGTGTCATGTCAGTCTTATGCACACCCCTTCAAGTAAAGTGTTACCAAAAGCTCAAAGGAACAGTATTTATTTGAAATATAATATTTTTTCAACATTTGACACTTTTGAACAATTTAATGCATATTTGCTGAATAAAAATTATAATTTCTTTCAAAAAAAAAAAAAAAAATCTTACTAATCCCAAATTTGGTGTTGTTGTATATAGTTATATAGTTTTATTGAGAAAATGCCCTTGGTTGGTGGTATGTGTTGGGAGTATGTGAATGATCTCACTCTCTCTGTTCTCCTCTCAGTTATGGTAGTAAGGAGGGATGGGCTCCAGCTGCCTACCTGAGGAAAATGCAAGATGGTGTCATGGCCGGTAACCAGGCAACAGAGACAAATAAACCAGATGTGCAGGGTCAGGTGGAAATCATCGGAAACCTTATGGAGATCAGCAACCTCCTGAACAAGAAACCCTCCAACGAACGACACTCACACACACAAACTGACACCACTGCACACCGAAACAGCACCACAAACACATACAGGCACTCACAGACAGACACATGTACACAATACAATGGTGATACGGAGCAGACTGATGCTTACAGTAACAATACACACAGTGATAGAAACAGCAGCAGCAGCGTCAGCATTAGCACAGCAGCTAATGCGGTTAGTAGTAGTTTAGACAGAGACTCTGATGATCATGTCACCCAGCACACAGACACGAGTCTGTCTGTCTCAGACACCAGTGTGTCTGTGTCAGTGTCGGATGCTTGTGTAACTGCATCTGTTTCTGAAGCAAGTGTGTCTTCAACATCATCCGCAATAAAGACCAAAACAGTCCCTCCGTCTCCTGCCATTGCTCGAGTCGCACCTCAGAGATTCCACAGCGCTGAGACCAGTGAGTTTCTATCTTTTTCTTTAATTAATGTTCACTTTTTGTGCTTTTACTTTTTATTTTCTTTACTTTGTCCTTGTATTTCTATTTTTCGTTCTCCCTCATTTTCTTTTTATTTCAATTGTTTTCTTTTTTCCTTTTTAAATATTTTTTCCTTTCTATTTTTTATTTCATTTTTGTTTCTCTTTCTTCCTGTTTTCTTTCTCTTTTTTATCTCTTTTATGTCTTTCTTTCTTTCTTTCTTTCCTTCTTTCTTTCTTTATGTATTTTCTATAATGTTTTTCCATGTTAAAGAGATAGTTCACCCAAAAATTTAAATTCTGTCATTAATTACTCACTCTCATGTTGTTCCAAACCCGTAAGACCTTTGTTCATCTTCGGAAAACAAATTCAGATATCTTTGATGAAATCCATGAGCTTTCTGACCCTGCATAGACAGCAACGCAACTGAAATGTTCACAGGCCCAGAAAGGTAGTAAGGACATCATTAAAATAGTCCATGTGAAATCAATGGTTCAACCGTAATTTTATGAAGCTACGAGAATACTTTTTGTGTTCAAAGAAAACAAAAATAAAGACTTTATTCAACAATTCTTCTCTTCTGTGTCACTGTCCTCCGCCGTTATTGAGAGTACCATGACACAGGGTCAGAAAGCTGTTGGATTTCATCAAAAATATCTTAATTTGTGTTCCAAAGAAGAGCGAAGGTCTTAGAGATTTGGAATGACATACGGGTGAGTAATTAATGACAGAATTTTCATTTTTGGGTGAACAAACTTTTAAAGATTACAAACACATTTTGATGTTTGATTTGTTTTTCCTAGGATCACCGTCAAACAATCAAAAACTGCCTCCCCGTCGAGAAAACAGTCTGGTCAGTGTGTGTGTTCTCATTTTCCTGTTCTGTTTCTTTTTTCCTCTTTCTCTCCATTGCACACACACACACACACACACACACACACACACACACAAACACAAATAGGTCATTTTGTGGTTTTATAATATGCTGAATAGCATATTCTTCTCTTCACATTCAGGGATTTCAGTTACCGCAGCCCCCAGATCCCCCTACTGTTGAAGCTGAGTATTACACCATCGCTGAGTTCAGGTCCTGCTTGACAGATGGGATCAGTTTCAGTGGAGGACAGAAAGCTGAGGTAAAACAAACACACACACACACACACACACACACACACAAACACAAATAGGTCATTTTGTGGTTTTATAATATGCTGAATAGCATATTCTTCTCTTCACATTCAGGGATTTCAGTTACCGCAGCCCCCAAATCCCCCTACTGTTGAAGCTGAGTATTACACCATCGCTGAGTTCAGGTCCTGCTTGACAGATGGGATCAGTTTCAGTGGAGGACAGAAAGCTGAGGTAAGACACTGTTCAGTTTCACTGTTCAATCAGTTTTGGGTATTTTTTTTTTTTACAATAAAAAATAAATAAATAAATAAGTGCTGTTATTCAGTAAGGACACATAAATTGATCAAAACTGACAGTAAAGACATTTATAATGTTTCAATATATTTCTATTTCCAATAAATGCTGTTCTTTGAACTTCCTGTTTATCAAAGAATTCTGTAAAAATAATTAGTACAGTTTCCACAAATAGAAGCGGCCCAACTGTTTTCAGCATTGATAATTGAAAATGTTTCTTGAGCACCAAAGCAGCATATTAAAATTATTTCTGAAGGATTGCGTGACAATGAAAACTTAAGTAATAGCTATTGACAATTTAGCATTGCTATCACAGGGATTACATTTTATTCTTTAATTTCATTTTGAAATAAATTCAAATAGAAAACAGTTATTTTAAATTGTAATACAATTTCACAATATACTGTTGTGAATTTTTGATCAAATATAGCTTTGAGAGATTTTTTTCTTAAAACATTTTGATAGTTTTAAAAAAGTTACTATTTCTAAATCAGCGAATTGTGATGACTTAGCCTATGTGGTATATCAACTATATTGTTGGTCAAAACTGTGTAGAACTTCTATATATAAACTGATCTAAAATCTTCAGTAAAAGTGTGACAACTCACCCCAATGTTCCCTATTAGCTGCAAATAACATTAAATATAAGTATTCTACGTATGTTTACAGGTCATTGAGAAGAACTCCGGAGGCTGGTGGTACGTCCAGATCAGAGAGAAGGAGGGTTGGGCCCCGTGTTCTTACATCGACAAACGCAAGAAACCCACCTTGAACCGCCAAACCAGTACACTGACCCGGCCCAAGGTACCACCTCCTGCTCCGCCAATCAAAAAGCAGAACTCGCTTCCATGTGTTGAGTCTGAGGTCATGACCCCAACGAGTCCACGAGTGTATGAGGAACCAGAATATGATGTTCCAACAGTGGGCCTTGAATTCGATCCTGAGCAGGAGTTTTTTCCAGGAGATGCACCGACTAAAGCCCCGCCTCCTTTATGTCAGCGTACCGTTTCTTTTATGTTGGATGAAGGGGATGAAGAGGATGATGAGGGTGTGTATGCCATCGGTGGCTTCAGAGCTGTACCACAGTGTAAGGACAGTCACTATGATACATACTCGTCTTCTTCAGGGCACCGGGCATCTATGTGGGATCCACCAGAATATGACGCCCCAACAATCGAGCCCAACATTGAGACCACTACGACGCTCTACGCACACTCAAAGAAATCTAAACTCAAACAGCAGGCTGATGAGTCTAAATTCAAACCGTCCGTGCGTCCGAAACCCGCAAACCAAGACTGTAGTTCTCTCAGAAGACCCCAAAACCAGGAGCAACCAGGCCAGATGCAATTCAGGACCTCCCGCACATCTGAGGACTCTGAGAATGGCTCGTCAAATAAATTACAGATGTTTAGTGATCCGCCTTCCTTTTTGTACCGAACTACTATGGCCTACCAGCGGGAAGAGCTGTGTGAGCTCAGCTTTCCAGCGGGAGTGCAGGTGGAGGTTCTGGAGAAGCAGGAGAGCGGCTGGTGGTTCGTCCGCTGGGGGAACGAAGAGGGCTGGGCGCCCACTTACTACCTACAGCCAATCAAAAGCTTAGAAACAAGCGGTACAGAAGCCAAAACCACCGAGGTTAATTCTGAGACGTCTTGGTCTGCGTCTCCTGAGTTGGAGATTTCAGTGCAGGGAGATGTTGGAAAGATGGGTAAATGCGTAAGTTTGGAGAAGAACGAGCAGCGTGTTAACCAAAGCCTGAAGAGTGGACACAGATCTAACCAGCAGAACTGCCGGGTCGGCGTGAAGCAGCTCGCCGTCAGACCTCAGAACGTCCTCAAGGACAGCACTAATACGCACACAACTCCCGCAGGATGGAGGAACGATGCGCTGCCTAGTCTTAGCTACAATGACCAAACCACTTCTTCCTGTGCAGGTAATACCGAGAGCATGAGACGTAAGGTACCGGTGTCAATGGTGAAGCCTAAACCTCATCTGATCCACAACAACCTGCGCGAGGAGTACGTTTCTATTGCTGACTATCATGGTGATGCGGAGACCATGAGCTTCCCTGCTGGCACGAGGCTGGAGGTCCTGGAGAGAAACCCTAATGGATGGTGGTACTGCCGTGTGCTCGACACAGCTAAAACACGAAAAGGATGGGTGCCCTCCAACTTCCTGGAGAGGAGGAGCTAGTGGGTGACCAGATTTAAATACCAGCCTTACGTCTCATACATCTTCACCATGACCCCAATAAAATCATGTTCCCTTTTTAATTCATAAGAGACATTGCTGTCTCTGTTCACAAAATCAAATGGAACACTAAAGAGTCAGTCACAAGTGAATTCTCTTGTTGACTGACAACTTGTTTATATGCTGAATACTCCTGCTTGTGCTGGATGATGTGATGTTATTGTCACGGAACAGGCTTTTAGTTATTGCTCTTAGCTGGTCTTAATATTCTGCAGAAGGTTTTGGTTCAAATGTGTCTGTTTTTTTTTTTTTACTAAAACGGTTTACAGACTAAATGCACTTATCAATGTCTATCTATCTATCTATCTGTGTGTCTCTTTGTTTGTGTAATTAAACTTGGTGCTATTCCTTTTCCTATTAAATCACTTCATTTTCAGATCTAGTCTTATTATAAATAGCCAAGTGCTATTTTGAATCTTCATCACAATAGCTTGATGGTGTTTGTCTGTTTATGTCCATGCATTAATGTAGGGCATATGTAAGTTAACTAAATAATCATTCAATCATCAAGTGGTCAATCATTGCATTATTATAAATGCTTAATATAAAAACCTTTAAAACATGAATCTATAATTAATTTTTTTTAGCAGTAATAATGACAGGCTCTGCTGTTGGTTAGCATTACAGTTTTATTTCACAACGAACATAAATAAAATTATTGGCACTTACAGTTTTGTGAATGTCTACTTTGGTATGTAAAACAGTTTTTAGTTTTTCAGTTTAATATATTTACCAACACATCAAATCCACAATGTAGTTTTCAGATTCTTATTCTGGATTGACTTAACATATACAAGTTAAAGAACTATTTGTGAACAGTCTTTTAACAGTATGAAGTTAGTAGGATATTATCAAACGAAAACAAGAATGTCTCATAGTAGCTTGATTTCCCATTATGCACATCTAGCCATTTGTCCATAGAGATTTATAGGCAATAGAGACTTATTATCTGGGATTACATTATTGTTGTGCCATCCACTTATGCAGTTACTGTACTTCTGGGTTTTCTCTGCATTTTTGGTCATTTAGTATATCAAGCAGTCATTTAGTACCTCTTCCTTGCTCAACCTGTGAAGGAGCCCCTTCAGAATCACCCAGTACGGTCATCCTATTGGTTAGAGAGGTGGTTTCCAGTTTACATGCTGCGGTATATTTTGATGACGTCTCTGATAGGGCTACGACACATGGGGCAAGATGGGTTTGACATCTCCATTAGCTTCCCACCACAGACAGAGCACACGCACATGTGTCCGCATGCGTACAGCACTGAGTCCACTGCCCTCTCACAGCAAATCAAACACTCCTCACCAGTAATCGCATAGCATGATGGGGTACTGGGAGATTCTGAGGACAGTGAACTGAATGTTGTCCCTGGTGACCACAGCAATCACAAAGAAAACAGCAATGAGAAATATATTTTTGTTGAGGAATTTGGTAAATCAACAAATAATAGAAAATTAAAGAATAAAGGACAGGAACGCACCTACAGAACTGCAGAGACTCTGTGGGCGGGACTCAAAGCTGTCAGTAAAACCCCTGACTGCTGTACTGTGAATCTGATTGGCTGATAGGTGACTGGCATCACTATAGATGGACCTCTGTATTTCTGAACAGGATGGAGAGTAACCACAGGAAGTGCCTTGGAAAAAAAACAAAATTAAAAATCTGTTAACCCTAACTAATAATAAATACACAAATAATTCAAATGATATTACATTATAATTTCATTGTAATCAAAAATCTATTAAAGTCACTAATAAAAAGTTTGATATGGGAAAAAACAATCTTCACATTATGTATGAAAAATTGGATATAAGAAAAAATAAAACAATCTAAACACCTTCACATTATACCAGAGACATAATTAAAAATGCATTAACCCTGCACATCTAATATTAAATAAACATGTCAATCATACCTTTTATTATGTAATAAACATAACTGTTCAGTACAAAAATTAATCAAATAATTATTATATTATATAATATTATAAATTAATTAATTAATTTTGATCAAAATCAATTAAAGTTACTTATGTAAAATTGGCTACAGGAAAAAATAAATCTAAACACCTTCACATTATGCCAGAGCAATAATTAAAAGTGCATTCATTCTGCATTAACTATTCAGTAATTATGTCAAACATACCTTTTATTATTAGTATTGAATTATAATCAATAATAAAATAAAGTCACTTATGAAAAGTTAGATAATCATAAACATCTTCAGTTTAAGCCAGAGCAATAATTTGTATAATTTAATATTTTACCCAGTATGCTGATTTGCTTGATGTGTTGCTGTAAATGGAAGATCATCCACAAAGGAGTGGAGTTATCCACACACATCTCTCTGCATGCTCTCCCTCCATTATGACTCACAAGCACCTCCCCTTCTGCAGTTGTTCGGAAACCGATGATATCCCCGCCCATAAGCGGTGAAGACAGGTAGCTAAAAGCCCAGAATTCTTTGCGGTCCAGCAGGTCATCTGGACTGACCGGCAGGTGCTTTGGATTAATATGGGCTGGGTTACAGGAAGTGAATCCATAAGACAAAAATCCATTCAGAGCAGATGACCTCAACGAGACCTTTAGGAACACACACTCTCCACAGCGCAGCGGCCGATGTGTGAACGCCAGAGTGCAATCCTCACGTCTGTTATAATAACGCACCGCTATGTGTTCAGTCAGCAGACGCAGACCGTTGCCATGCACACAGTGGAAATGCAAGTCATCGTTGAGCTGACGTGACAGCACTGAGTTGAGCGCGTTTGGAGAGCTTGAGAAGGATGGCAGCTCTTCCTGGAGGTCAAGCTCAGAGCAGTTGCTTGACAGATGCCACTCATCCATGCATTCATGAGTCACAGTAGGACAGAGATATTCAGCTGGCACCATCTTACTGTCTGGAAAAAACACATATGCACTGCATTCAAAAATCAGGATCCTGCAATTATTTTTCCAAGTGATTGAATTTACATTTTTCTGCTTGGCAGGTAATAATTATTTAAGAAGGAAAGACAACTGCCTAGCAACCAACCAGAAAACACTGCATTATTATTATGTCTATTTTTACATTTACACTACTGTTCAAAAGTTTGGTGTCAGTAAGTATTTTTTATTTTATTTTATTTTAGTAAAAAAAAAAAAGGTTCTGTTACTCACCAAGGTTGCATAAAATTTATAAAAAGTTAAAGACATACATTGTTATAAAATTTATTTTTCAATTAGATGCTGTTCTTTTAAACCTTCTATTATTCATCAAAGAACCCTGAAAAAAATTCCACAAAAATATTAAGCAGCACAACTGTTTTCAACATTGATAATAATACATTTTTCTTGAGCACTAAATCAGGATATTAGAATGATATATATATATATAATTTAAAAAAAATTAAAATTATTTTAAAATGTAATAAAATTTCTCAATTTTACTGTTTTGCTATATTTTTTAAATATACACAGCCTTGGTGAGCATAAGACTTTTTGAAAAACATTTAAAAAATCTTACAGACCCCAAAAATAATTCATGTATACACTATACTGTTCAAAAAATATGTATCCATCTGAAAAAAAAAAATTAACATTTATTTTTATATATAATTATTATTATTTAATATTACTTTTTTCTGGATTTTTTGATATTGATGGACCATGCAAAAAAATATATATTTTTTTTAAATTAGCAACTGCATAGCAACACCTTGGCAACCATCCACAACACTCTAGCATTGTGGCAGTGAGTTTTGCATGCATAAGCCACATTCATATTTTCTTCATAAAAATCTATTGCTCATGTAGCCTGCAATCAGCAGCATCGGTATAATTGTACTGGGTGGTTATTCATTTTGACCCAAGTCAGTAAAAACGTTGCCACTGGCCATCCACAGTGGACAGCCGCTGATGAGAACACCAGAGCTTCAGTGATGGAAATTACTGGTCTGCTATAACTTTCACTGCAGCCGCATCAGCAGAAACATTCTCAGACGTGGTAGATGTTCATATCTCGGCCGCTTTTAGTTTTCGGTCTTGACGTTTAGCTGGCACTGACTACTCTGAACAGGAATTATTGAGACATGGAAGCTTCAGTGACACTGGGGTCATGAAACGAAAGATCAAAAGGAAGGAAACACGTGCATTGGTCCAATATTATTAGTAACTTCTGTGTCATACTGGTTTTAAAAGTATAAAAATACTCTATCCATACAAAGCATGAATTGAATTTTTACAAAAAACAAAGCACATGTAGGTAATACGTAGGGCTGGACAATAATTCAATATCGATATGTATCGCGATATAATTTTTTTCAATAACGGTGATATGATTTTTTTAAACACATTTCCGATATTTCGATATACATTACCAGTGTTTCCCATACATTGATTTATTTGTGGCGTTTGACTTCGTTGAATAAACATGAGCACTGCACGTTTCAAAATCAAAACGCGTCGCGGGTGTTTTATATGAATGTATCTCTGAAGGGAACCGACGGTCTTCAGAATAGTTTAGATGGCATTTTTATCTGATAAAGTAGCGTTCATGAGTGGAGCTTCTTTGTTTACAGCCGTTACTGGAGAAACCGTTAGTTCTGCCGCTCTCACAGCGCCTCCTGCTGGCAGACAAGCAGTTTGCATTTTCAAGAATAAACCCATTTCCAGCAACATGCTTTTGTTTGACCAACAGTACAAGGGACCTTCCATCCAGCACTGAACCACTTTGACAATGCCAGATGTGGTGTGATCTACATTAGTGAGAACAGGAGGAGATTTTAGTCACAGCATCTGGCCATCCGACTATAAACACATTTTGGAAGCAGAGGTAACGTGAGAGAGCACAGCATGTGCGGATCGCTGGCGGCATGATTAGTGTTCATCTATAAACCAACTATGCACGTGTATTTATACAGAGGCAAAGTGCAACTGAAAATAGGCTTGAATACACATAGTGGATGTTGCTAGCTAGATAAGAAGCAAAATATGACAGGGTGTGTATGTGTATTTGCATAGTAGGTTTGAAAGCTGAGATCAGGTTATATAATGAAGGTTAAATTAGTCTAGATGTCCCAAGGGTTAACTGAAGTTACACCAACACTGACCCCTGATATCAATACACATACATGCTGTCTATGCTTTTGAACACAGCCCGATCTCACTGCTAAGACATACTGCTATCTGACACTGGAAACACTGACTATTTTTACTCAAACGTAAGAGAGAGAGACCGAGAAAGAAGATCTTTTTAAAATAGAATATAGTAATGCATTCACTAAAATGTACTAAAATTGTACAAAAAAACATGAAAACAAATTAGTTTTCTATTACTGTAGCTTTGTTTTTTGTAAGTGTAAGGGAGCAATGAACTAAAAGTAGCAATGCTAAATTAGGTTAATTTTTAGACAGTAGCTCAGCTCTTTTCAAAACAATGTAGCTTCTTCAGTAACAAGCTACATTTTCCAACAAGCAGCAGTGTAATGTTACAAAATGCTTTTTGCATACACAGACTATAGCATATACAGTAGCTGAGACAACTGAGGAACTAAACAAACATGTTTGTCTAAACATCAGTATTGTGAAGTTTGATTCATTTTAGTAAATCTGTTTGAGTCATTTAAATGCACTGGTTTAATAAAACAATTCACTGATTCTTCTCAGTACTGATTCATCTGATACTACACTATTGTTCATAAGTGTGGGGTCAGTAATATATATATATATATATATATAATTTTTTTTTAAATTATTTTTATTTAGCAAAGACCATTAAATTGATCAGAAGTGACAGTAAAGACATTTATAATATTGAAAAATATTTATATTTCAAATTTATGATTTTATTATCATAGTTTTCACAAAAATATTAAGCAATGTTTTCAATGTTCAAATAAACTGAAATGTTTGTTGAGGATCTAATCAGAATAGAATGATTTCTAACAGAGCAAACAAACAAACAAACAAATAAAAAAATAAAAAAATGAATAAATCAAAATGGTACCAAATGTATAGCTTATAATGGTACGATAATAGTTTCAAAAGTTTCCTAAATACTGTCAACCTTTGACCATATTACGGCTGCCAAACAATTTTTAGGTGAAAAATGTTAAATAATAATATCAAACAACAATAACAACTCTATTCTTAATCTGTATGCTTTACCAATGCCTTAACAAATAAACAATGATTAAGGCATGCTTAACTGGCTTAATTAAACCTGGCCTTGTTCCTACAGAATATCACTACAACTAAATTATGAATGGAATACTAATTTTCCATTCAACTGGGTTTATTGATTGTGTTAAGCACAAATTGTTTTTCTCACTTTGCCAGCATTCTGGAATTCCCCAGCATATGTTTTTCATTTTAAAAAGTGAAAGTGTTGCTAGGCAACTGCTCCAATCTCTCCCATCTTTTTCCATTGGGCAGTTTTTGTAATTAGGATAAGAGGGTATAAATCTAGAATTCTATTTTTAAATGTTGTGAATTTAAATTGTTTAAACGTGCTCAGCACAGCAAAAACACACTGGCCTCTGTGAACTTTACAACTCATCGAATGATCAGCACGTACTCAGTGAAGTACAGCTCAGATACTGGCCCACATTACATGCCTGTCCCGGAGCTCAGCAGTTCCACTCGGAGCAAACTCTGAATGGCATGTCATCTGATCTGTGTAGAGAGTTACTTCAAGAGACGTCCGGCAAACCAGCTTAAGGCAGTTTGATGACTGCTTGGTTTAGAATGTAAAGGGACATTATAAATTTGCAAAATCTGATATTTCATGTGAACTTACCTAGTAGCTGTACTCCACGTGTCAGCCCATAAATGTCAATGATCGCCCAAACTGGCTCTCCGGCTGGTACACCGCCGAAGAAGAAGATCGGAGGGCCGCTGTTTACACGGTAAAACACTCGTCCTGTGTTATCCAACCAGAAGGACAGAACGGTTCCTTCTTCACATTGCTCCTCAGGAAGCGCTCGGGCCCAAAATCCCCTTTCGCTAACTAAATCTGGGCAGGCGAACCGTGGCAGCCATGCTGAACTTAAATCTGATGGATCCACTGAACTGAAACCCACTCGGAGGGCGCCACTCCAACATCCCTGTTTCTTTGTGATCTAAAAGAAGTGACCAAAAGTGAGAGGAACCGAGAGAGTTAGCTAAAATTACATATATTTGTAGAAAAATGATAAAGTTATTGTGTGACAAGTCTGATGCGATAAATTGAGACCAGCAGACGCATTTATCAGACACAGATTCTTGTTTTTTCATTCCCAAACAACCTCATTCACCAGAACTAGATAACAGCACAACCTCACATGTTAGCATTTCTAGCATTCTCTTTCTGTTTTCCCTTCCTCTGGAAAGTTTGAGATGGAGTGATATGAAAGAAGGATATGTTAGGGCTATTTTGGGACCACACAAAGTGGCATGTGGAAATAGGTAAGCGTTGGGTTACCATACCTTGAGCCGGACCTGTTCATAGATTCTGACTGGCCGGTTGGTGAAGGTGATGGCATTGCAGAAGCTGGCAATTCGGCGCACGCTGCGCTGCATCTTGTCCATCACGATTTGAGAGCCTTTCGTGTTGGCATGGAAACAGAGCGGCGTTGGGGCTGGCAACTGTTGGCACATGCTCACCTTTAAGGGGTGGCAGCGAAGGGTTCCTCCATCTGAGAGATGGACAAAAAAAGGAAAAGGAAAAACAGTGTAAATTCCGACTAGCACTGTTATTCTCTCTAAGAGCTTTGTGCTGTTTTTACGGAACAGAGGGAGGACAGTCGCTAGCATCTCTGAATGAAAACCTTTATCAAGAAAAGAGAGACAACAAAAGGGACACAGAGATAGAGAAAGAGAGAGACAGAATGCAGGTTTCTGCTTCTTAGGCTGCCAAAAATGAGGTTATGTCTCCAAACACTCACACAATGGAAAGTCAACATCTCTACTCAACATCAGATTACTTCATTCATTGATCATGTGTTTTTATGCCAAACTTTGATTTACTGAACACTGTTGTTTTATTTAGATATTTTACCAGGGTAAAGTTATCTAGCTGGCTAACCAATGTTCTGTCACAGTTTGAGAATGATTTGCAATAGTTTTGAAAGCATTAGTTTGTGTTCAAAATTAATCACATCTCTTCAGTATACTATGTAAAGTATAATTGTCAACCTAATGTAGTGTGTATATATATATACATATAT
>NW_015505233.1:3462187-3467233 GCF_001515645.1 Sinocyclocheilus grahami | reverse complement strand
TATATATATATATATATATATAGTTATTGCTGCAAGATACATTTTTACATATATTTTGAAGAAAAAAACATTTACTGAAATATAAGAATAGCTTTCCTTTATATATAACAAAAGTATGTTAAATTAATATGCTAAAATATTTTTTTCATTACTAAAGTATTTTTTTGTGGTGGAGCTAGGTATAAAACAGAATTATTGGACTGACCAGAACAAAAACAAAAAAGCAAACAAATAAATAAAGAAATTAGCAAATAAATGACTATTTTAAACGACTGAAATAATGTAGGTATATAAAACTGCAATATGGTCAATTTCTGGAACTATTTTGTATAGTACACAATTCCATGATGATGAATGAGACAATAAATAATTGAAAATATAACTAGCCATTAAAGAGTAGCAAATCCAATGTGCACTGATTCTCACAGGCGAAAACTGGCTTGTGATCAAACACTCACTCCTCAACTCCCTTTCATATTTTCCCAGACCACTCCGGAGCATTAAGTCAAGGACACAGTCTTATTTCAGAGACATTTCTCTCTTTAATTAACCGCTGTTGACATTTCACTGGGTGTGAGTCAACAATTGAATCTTTAGATTTTATTTGCACAAGCGAGAGACTGATTCTGCATACTTCACCCACTTTATCTGCACAATCTCTGTGTGGGCAATTGAGGACATGCAGTTGCAGGTGAGTGTATTTGTGTATGTGTTTATATGGGAATCATGAGACACTGTATATAAACACGCATACAGCCAAGTGGGGCATAAATAGAAATAATATTCCAGCCACAAACCCCTGACCTCTATGTCAAGACTAATACATGAAAACCAATAAATGTGTTTATGTTTCCATAGTGTTGATTTTCACTACATTCTGTTTGACTGACTGATCTTTTCTATCCTATAACCCTAAACCTAACCCTCAAAGAAAACTTTTTGCATTTGATCTTTTTGTGAAGACATTATTTTGTGGGGGCAGTTGCTGGTCTTCACAACAACAAACAGTCTAATCACTAATCACATATTTCAATATCTCTTGTTTTTCCTCTTTATTTAAAGAGATGTTAGAGATGTTCTCTTGATACTAATGTCATGTCCCATTATATGTGTCGACTCTCTCTCTCAGTGCTGTAGGCAATAGCAGACCTAAGTGTCAGGTTGACTCAGTGTCAGCTTCATTTACTGAGTGGGTATAAACCTGAAATGCTCTATTATGCCAACTTTCCTTGTTCACAGCAAGAGAGAGCAAAACCTATATAACTGGCATATCTAAAGCTATGTGTATTTGTGTGGGGATTCACTATTATAGCGACAAAAATGGCCCCTTTGAGGACATACTCAAAATGCTAAATAATTAATGCTAAGTAATGCTAAATAAAGAAAACAATGTTTTTTAAATTATGATTAATTTAATCTTTATAAAACATTTTATAAATATAATTTTATATAAACATTTTGTTTTACGTTTAGGATTAGCTATTCTGTAGTCATTATAATTAGCTTTATATAAAAACAATGGATCTCTGAAAGACAAACTGTTGAGATCAACAGTACAAACTATCTGAAACTATCTGAAATGCATTTATGTTGGAGAACCAGAAGAGAAAATCATTTGTTTGATGATAGGACTCTGAGCAACAAGTAGGCTATATTACAAGTAGGCTAGTTATAACGTCTTTACAATAATGAGAAAAAACTAAACACATTTCATTCAGACAATTTAAGGAAAAGGCAGACAAAAATAATTATTAGAATAATTCAGATAAATGATATTCATATATTAGGTCTTCGAAATTATGAAAAGACGCAATTTTACTGTCACTCACCTAAAGAGGTACGGGTTACCTGGCCACCCATTTCAGCACAGGGATGTTCACACAATAAAATCCTGCAAAAATGCCTTGATTCTGGTCTTCAGTAGCTTTGCATTTCAAATAAAGTAACTCTTAAGTATGTGGCAGATACTCTGGTGTGTGATTGTACAGCACACACGCAAACGCGCTCTCATTCAGCGAGACCCTTCAGCGAGGATTCGCATTAGCATAGGAGGCGGGGCTTGGGAGGTCTAGTCTTGATGATGAATTAGCTTACGTGACTGGACGCTTTAGGAACGTTACTAAGCAACGTCTGAATGACCTGATTAATATACAGCAGAGACAGTTACATTCAATTTCGCGATTCAGAGGGATCCGTACATTTGTCTGCGCAGCCAAAATGACAGAGATTAAAATAACTCGCACTTAAAGTATCCTTAACTATCCCAGTTGTTTTAGTAGATTGAAAATACGAGGTAAGTAGAAACAGACGACCCCTTTGACATATATTTTGATATCGTAAAAGGATTTTTGCTGTATCATGTTATGCTTGACCACAAATTTCCAGCATCACAAAATAAAGCAAAATAACAGTAGCCTATTGCGTTGAATAGTAATCACGGTGTGGTCAAGCTGACATACTGTGTCTTGATCAAATCAGCTTCACTTCAAATGATTATCTTATTGAATTCAGTGGACACTTACAGTATTATTCTGTGAGTGGGTGTTTGTGTATATATAACTTAGGCCTACACACAATACTTGCAGACACTTTGTATTTATATAAAACATATGAAAGGTTAAAATGAACAGAAGACATTAATCATCAGTTGCTTTCATAAGCTAATCATGACTGAATGAATGAACAAAGTAGCTACACAAACCCAGAGTGTCCTACTGAATTCTGTTTTGGCAGCGGGGGCCCCATTTCATTCACTACATACTGGCCTATTAAGTTATCACTAAAATAAAATTAAATTAAAATTAAAAAATGTATAACTTGCAGTTCAGTAAGTGAGTCAGATTCAGTAACCGCTCTAAATGTCTATATGATTCAGTGAAATGATTCAGACTTCAAACCGGTAGATCGCCTTTATGAACAACTCATACATACCGACCTACAAAAGTCATTTGGTTGTAATAAACGACACTGGCGCGTCGTATTTGATTCACTCAAACCAACCAAGAGTCATTTGTTTGTAAATCGCAGTACAGTGGCCGCGCTGAATGTTTTTATTCCCTTAAAAGTACCACGAGTCATTTATTTGTGACTCAGATTCAGATTTAAAAGAACCGGCTCACAAGAGTCATGAGTTCTGCTGTGGTTACGCTCGCTGTACAATTCTGATTCAGTAAAACAATAGTCGTATATTTACGAATCGGACTACTTTAGCCATGTTGTATGTTGTCAATAAAAACTACGACTGTGTCAATGCGAATAAAAAGATGTCTCTTGCCATTATTTCGCGATACGTGGTATTGGTTTTGAACAACAACATTCAATACACATTGCAAACTCACATTTGGCCGTGGCGCTGTAGATTCACGCGGTGCAGGAAAGTAATTTATATGAAGCTACAAAGAAACACAGGAATGACTTTTAATCCGACAAGGGAGTGTAGTTTCTCTGTCGTCCACTGAAGGGTGCCCTGCGCTCACTAAACATTTCATATAGCTGCGTTCACGTTTCAATCTCACCAGTCCTCACTTTAAGATTATGCATGAACATTCTGTGCATTTTATGCATACTTTTCAACAACGCTGGTAGATGGTTGTTTTACCAAGGACAAACTTTGGCAAAGGATCAGAATTGTATTCATGCAGCTGAGTTGCATTATGTGTGTGCATATGGTGTGTGTGTGCGCGCGCGCGTCCTCTGGTGATGTTCTGCCCTATGCCTCCCCTCAGCACCCTCTTAGACAGTCTAATTCTGTGTCCAGTAGTTTGAACAATTTCCTCTGCAGGGAAACAAAAGACATATATACACACACACACACACACACACGTGCGTATGTGTGTGTGTGAACTAATATGTCCACAGCTGGAGGCTCTGGTGAAGGCCGTTCTGACACTGATTAAGCCTCTCGAGGCCTTGACAGATTCAGAAGCTTAAGAGTGAGAGAGGCTAGAGCAAGAGGAAATAAGTAAAAGGAATGAAAGTCAGACAGAGAGAAAGAGAGGGAGACGGAGAGAAAGACAGCAGTGAAAAGTTGCAGTAGTAGGAGATGGTATTGTAGACTACAGTCCAGACACTGAGTCTCGTGGCTGACCTGAATGAATGTGGAATGAACCAACTTTTGTTCGGAATATAAAAGTTTGTTTAAGGATGTAGAAGTTCTTCTAGTATTTATCCATAGACACTTAGGCCTGTCGCAATAATCAATATATCGACTTATCGCACAATATATGTACATGACCTCAATAATTTTTGGTTACGCAATATTTTTGTACATTCCACTTGCGCCTGTGTCTTTTGAAGCTTTTCGTACTTAACGTGGTGTAGTCATGAGGTGCTAATTCAAATTTTAAAAATGCTTCTACAAATATGGCCTTGTTTAGGGATCTGTGCCTTTGTGCATACGGACATCTGGCTGCTAAGTAGTGATTGTGTTTTTCAGCAACAGTGTGCACCCTTAATTTACAGAGAAAAGAAGGTCAGGGAAAAATCTGTAGATGGATAAATCTCCATACAAGTTCTTTGTGCATTTTTCTTTTTTTCTACTTGTTACTTTACACTTTTTGTTAGAAAATGTTTATTTACTATTTATTCAGGATTTTTAAGGCATCTAATATTTTGATACTTAATTTCCATGATCTAAATATTCTTAAGAATTAAAAGTTTGATGTCATTTGGAAGTGTGTAGGCCTTCTTGCATTATTATACTGTTACATTATGAATATATATTCATTGGCATAAAATGGTCTTTAAAATGACAATAATATCGTTTCTCGCAATTATTTCTGGGAAAATTCTATTATAGAAATAGCATTAATAATAATAAAGTACTATTTTTTTTAGGTGTATAGTTTAAATGAAGGAAAAATTTCAATAATAAATTAATGTTAAATTTATGGAAGCCCGTTTCCGCCACTAAATAAAAAACTTTCTCATAATAATGACTTAACCTAATCAAAAAAAAAAAAAAAAAAGACTTACTCGGTGCCTGCGGAACGCAAGAGTGACAGCACGCTAGCGCCATCTGTTGGTCAAAGCCATGCAGCCATGCAG
>NW_015505233.1:3457016-3462133 GCF_001515645.1 Sinocyclocheilus grahami | reverse complement strand
TTAAGTCATTATTATGACTTAGTTTCTCATTATTATGACTTAGTTTCTCATTATTATGACTTACAGAATTATATTTTTTTATTTAGTGGCGGAAACGGGCTTCCATATAAATTACTAAAATGTTTATTTAATTTAATTATTATTATTATTATTATTATTATTAATGCAGTTTTAAGAAAATTCTATTGTACGAATGTATGTATAGAGACAACTCATGAATAGAGCTGAAGTTGTATAGTTGAATAAGCCATAATATAAAGTATACATTTTGCAGATGAATAACTGTTCTCCCCCAGTAGCACTTGCATGTGATCTTTTTCAGGCAATTTAGGAACATCTCTCTCTGTCTCACTCTCAGCAAATAACTGTTTAACTGTCTGACAGCAAGCAAAGTGAAAAGAGCATGGGTCAAAAACTTGCGCTAAAAAGCCAGAGTTTGATTTTTACAAGTCTAAATGTCACCTCCAACAAGCTCCACGAGACTCTCGCTGTAACGTGACTGAGCAGAACTCCAGGATACATTCATAATATAAAAATGTTTTAAGAATATAAAGTCTGTTGTATTGTGTCTATCATAAATATACTACAATACAGACTCCCTGAATCTTTTAGAACATTGTTCACCATGGAGAAAAATAACATTTGATTTGAATACTGAATAGAGCATTACGTGCTGTTTAGCAGGCAAAAGCAAATTATCTTGTTTCGTTTAGAAGTAGCTAAATTATATATAATTTGTGTTATTGTGTGAGGCTGTGGATTAGAGAGGACTGTGTGTGTGTGTGTGTGTGTGTGTATACATGCTTGTGTGGCCAGTATGACCTTATTAGCAGTTTAGAGAGATGTGTGAACCAAGTCTTAGAAGACCACCAACAGTGAACCAATCAGAGCCCAGCAATCAATATACACACACACATGTACACACACAGCACTCATGCAGAGTGCCGATTGCTCCCTTTCATCAGCCTACGTCATAAATATCAAAGCTGTCAGTCTCAACCGGGTATGACAGCATCGCATGCATGCACCCACACTGCCACTTTAACAGGGAGAGTGAGGCCATGCCCTTCCGATGCAGACATCAAGGCCTTTAAATAGATTTCTCCTATCTTTTATAAACTATAATTGGCCTTTTTAAAGCCAATGGTTCACAAACAGCAGGTTGAAGCGCCAAATCTGTATCCTGAAGCAACACTAGTGGAAAAAACACTCCCCTAATCTTTGATATAAATGCAAAGCGACTGGAAAATATCTGTGTGCTTACAGTATTTTTCAATTGGATACACACTACTGTAGCCATACACCAAGGCATCATTGCTCATGCTAATGTGCTGGAAACAAATACCATTTCTGCAAAACGTCTAGGTTACTTGTGTAACCCTCGTTCCCTGAAGGAGGACATGTTCTTGCAGTTCTTGTGCACTGTTCAAAACTCCATGCACAACTTTGTGCTCATTTCTCATTGAGAGTCCTTAAAAGACAATGTGATAATTAAGACATCTCACTTATACAAACACAAACAAAATGATACTTATATCCATTGTCTTAAATTTCTATAAGTTATTGCTTAGTGAAATAAAAAAGAAGAAAAGGAACAAGCAAGAGCACAAGGAGGAAGAAGAGGCTGAAAACATTTTTTAATACAAATTCTTCACAGATCATTTGAAAATAATAATAATAATATGCTAAACAATGTTTCTTTTTCAAGTTACACCATCTAGACATCTGTTTTTTTTACTTTAATGCAAACAAATAACCTTTTTCAATGTCTTAAAAATAAAATTAAAGTGAACAAACGTATAAATAATGACCTTGATAGATCAATCAACTTTTCCCTCTATTGGCCCCTGCATGACTGTATTAAAATATAATAACTTTAAAGCACCAAACTGCCTTACAGATAACAATATTGTTCCTTTTTCTTTCAAAATATTATAACAGTAATGCTTTAATTTGATATAGACCTTAATCAGGTTAAACTCAAATTTAACACAGATGGAAACCAGGCTGCGAGGAATAGACAAAGTTTTTACAATGTGACAATATAAAAGTCACATAAATTTCACAACTTTAAAAACTTTTTTTGAAAGACATTTCATCAGCTGAGTATGTTTTTAAACAACAGCACAATCCATATTGTACAATATCCCTCATAGCCTCGTTTTCATTCCTATCAAAAATTAAATATGACTATTGCTCTTTGTCTGTTTTCGCTATAACTAAAATCCTTTTTTTTCCATTTGTTGCTAAATGTCCCTTTTTGTGTGATTCTTACTGGATCACTTGGTTCTGACTGCTGTGCGTAAAGACTCAATCTTGTCACATACAGAATAAAATGAAATAAAAATAGTTAAAAAGTAAATACATCCTAAGCAGAGCAACAAGAACAGTATAATCTCAGCAAATAGCAAATAAGTTCTTCTCAGTGTTTTATAAGATTTGTGTGTATTTTGAGGAAACTAATTATTTTATGAAACGTGGGTATCCAATTAAAATATACTTTAAAACACACAAGAATGTCACATTCTACAAGAAATCCTTCAGCTGACCATTTGTGTTACAAGTAGTTACTAAACCGGACTAAGTCCCATGAACATGAACCACAAAAGCACCCATCTCTGCTCTCTTCACCTCCCCCTTTCTCACCATATTCACTAAATGCCCCTCTGGGGTAACATCAGCACTGTTACTGTGTGCCTGAGCAACATCCTTCTGCTCCAGCACACATTCTGTTCATAAACCTCATACATAAACAACATCAGTCGTGGCTTGTGATGGACCACAAGGCACATTTTTGTTGTGTTCTTGTGCTGGATGAATTTCTTAACATCAGAGAAGTGATGCTTCCAAATGCACACTAGGAACAGTGTCACATTGTCTGGTTTCATTATGTTGCGGTGCAATATTTAATGTGAAGAGCCTCTCTGGGGTGAAAGTGTTTACTCCATAGACTGTATAAAAACATAGACTAGTGTCCGTGACGTCACCCATAGGTTTCTGACCAGCGGTTTTGAAGCTCAAAGTGGGCGGAGCCCGCCGTCGCCATCTTGGCAGCGCGTCACTCCCAGATAATCGAAAATGGGCAAAGAGGCGGGAGCTGGTTGCTGAAACCACGCCCACCTAGCTCGACGCCGGTGACAGCATGCCACAGAAGTGGAAGACTAAATACAAACAGACATCTTGAGAACAATTACTATGAAAATACATATTCCCTCTCTCCCCCAAACTGGCTGGCCAACTGGTGTTTTAAAACCTTGCTTTCACACCAAAACAGCTGTCAGTAATTGGCAGCGGTAAAGACAGAAGCTCTCTCATTGGTGGAGGTGGCAGAGTGTGGCCAGGCCAATTAGAGAGTTATCAGTTCCTTCATTGCCCACTGGACACACTCCCAGCTTTCTATCTAGAGAGCAGTAAAAAACATGCAACAAATGGTTCCGAATAGTACACGGAAAAAGAGTACAAAGCTGTCACTGGGATGGTACAAAACCTAAAAGGTACATTTTGTACCTTATTTACACCTAAATAGTACTTTAAACTTACATATTAGTAGTTTAGGATTACATATTAGTTTCTAAAGTTTTCCCCTTTTTTTCCTAGTGTACACACTTTTTTAGAGTATGCAAATATATGCTCAGAATGACATTTGTCAAAATGTGCAGAATATAACCAGAGCACATAATCAAACATTCATTTTTTTTTCTGGATGCCACCTATTGAATTTAACATGTATGTAATGAGATCATACAGCATACTAGCATACTGCTGTTTGGAATGCACTCTGTGTAACATCAATGCATAATGCATTGTTGATTCATATATAATTTACAGTGTTTATAGCCACTGAGTGCTAAATATCCAATTAAATACCCCAGAAGAGATGACCATCTCTGGATATTTGTACTTTATAGACATTTTATGCACACTCTAAAGGCATACACAATGGCAGCAAGCAGACTGCAGGGTTAAAACAAAACAAAAAAATGCAGTATGCATGACTGGCATTTTGTTTTTTTGATATCTGATTTGCATCAAATGTTTTAAGTTAAATATTATTTTTTGAGTGCTAAAATGACAGAACTGTTTTATTTGGATCAAAAATTAAAAACATACAAAGTCACACTCATCACCCTGACATGTTGCAGCAGTATGATACTGATCATATGAGTGACAGCAGGTAAAGGGCATCTGTGTCTCAGCATCAGAGAAAATGCATCCGAGACTTTATATCTGTAATTTGCAGGAATAACATGACACATTTATGACAAAACTGTATGTATGTTAACTAACACAATTCAAATCCTTCAAACAACTGGTTCATTGACTAAACAACAGATGGAATGGGTCATATATACACTACTGTTCAAAAACTTGGGATCAGTAAGATTGTAAGAAGTCTCTTATACTCACCAAGGCTGCATTTATTTGATCATAAATTCATTCGAAACAGTAATAATGTGAGAAATAATGTTTTTCATTTGAATATCTTTTAAGATTAATTTTCAGTCATCAGGGTCACATTCAGAAACCATTCAGATATGCTAAATGGTATCAAAGTTTAAAATATAAAAGTTCAAACAAACAGCATCTGTTTGAAATGATGCAGAAGTCTTTACTATCATATTTAGTTTAATTTAATGCATTTTTGCTAAAAAAAAAAGTATTAATTTCTTTTAAAAAATCACTATCACAAAATAATTGTTTACCCAAAAATGTAATTTTTCTCTCCTATTCATTTCGTTCAACTATTCATTTAAAGGGGTCATATGATGCTTTTTTAAAGATCATTATTTTGTGTATTTGGTGTAACAGAATATGTTGACATGCTTTAATGTTCAAAAAATCACATTATTTTTCAAATACTGTACATTATTGTAGGTCCTCTATGCCCCGCCTCTTCTCAAACGCTTCGTTTTCTACAAAGTTCCTCCTTCCGACAAGCGCAGTCTGCTCTGATTGGCCAGCTGACCCAGTGCATTGTGATTGACCGAACACCGCAAGCACTCGTCGGAAATGTAACGCCCCTTACCATAATCGCGAGCTTCATCTTTCAAAATAAATGTAAAGACAGTAAATAATGTCATTAGTTTTACCATCAGTTCAAGCCCGAAAGGGGAACA
>NW_015505233.1:3440219-3456865 GCF_001515645.1 Sinocyclocheilus grahami | reverse complement strand
GTGGCAGAGTCTTAACTTTGATAAAGAATATCTCTTTGGTTTTGAGACTTTAGTCTTTGCAACTTCAGGGATCTTATTTATGCACAATCAGCTTGTAACACTCCAAAGATAAAGGAAAACTTGAAATCGCATCATATGACCCCTTTAAATGTCAGACATAAATGATAAAACACCTGTTAAAAATAAAATAATAAACAAAATTAATAAAGAGCTGCTTTACAGCAGAATTTTGATTTGTCTCATATTTGACGTTTGCATCTTAGATTAAACTGCTTTGAAACAATCTTTATTGTATAAAGTGCTATAAAAAATAAAGGGTACTTTTTTTCATGTCTTACATAAAAATCTTGTACTGAAAATACAATAAGAAAATGTGATTTCTGATTCAATGACCCATTTACTGCAGTACTATGTGTGTGTTCTCTTATTAGCATATGTTCAATGCTTTAATCCCTCCAAAGTAGTTTAGGCAACTCAGAATGTCATGTCTCGTTTATGTGCGCGAGTGATTTTCAGTGGTGTGGTGTCAGAGCTTGAACTGTTTCTGGCAGGTGACGTACCCTTTAGGGATTCCTCCTGAAGAGCACGTTTGATGTCGTGGTGTATGAAATGTTGGCATTTTACCTGTAAGCCTTTTCTTACCCTGTCTTTAAAGTTTCAAGGTAAAAGAACCATAAGTACAAAAGACAGAAAGACTAAGAGAGAGAGCTGTCAGAAAGATATGAGATAAACTATAATCAATCACAACCTCTAACCGTCTTGTCCATACAGCCAAGGTTGGCTCATAAAATACAGGTTTTCATAGCCGCGGACATTGAACGACTGTGATTCCTTTCCATTTTGTTCTCCATAAAACGGAAATTTTACTGGTGCATTTACGCATTAGGACATCAGTCTTTTATTTACACTCTTCACTTCAAGGCATCGTCAAAAACTGGCAGGAAATTTGGGTCGATATAAAGCAACGCAACTTTAAAGGCTTTAAGTGTTGAGTTCACACACACACATCTCCAGCTTATCTGAAAATACAGAGCAGAGAAATGTTCCATTAGGAAAAATAAACATGTCAGATTTGTACACGAGTCAACACGTACAACGAAATAATATATATATATATATATATATATAAAATTCAAGTTGTGAAGGCTATTGGAAAGAATGCGTGTGTCTCTGCACTAATGTGTGTGTGTGTCTAAGATTATCTCTGTCAGTTCTTTTATCTCAAAGCCCACAATGCTTCTCTAAACTGAGTTTACAGAACAGACAGGTCTGATCCGAGTGAAGGCACGATGGGAAATTCCTGCAAACTCTTTTAATATGGGATAAATCTCTCATTTTACATGACATTTTGTCATCCTTTGCTGTTCCTTTATTTTTGCACTCTCTTTCTCTCTCTCCTCTCTTCTCTCTCATAAGCGAAGGAGGACGGGTGTGAATTTAGATTTTCTTGTTAAGATCGGCTTGTTTGCGGCTCAGTGATTTCACTGGTGGAGGAAATGAGAATGAGCTCGACTGAGAGATGACAGGACAGACATGGGCATAAACACAGACACCCAAGAAGGAAAAACAAGAAGGCGCGAAACAATTATTCACAGTGAGCGATCCGGCGGGGAGCTGTCAGGACGGACAGATGGACAGACAAGCAGGCAGGTGAAATGCACAGTTTAAGAAAGGGCAGAAATACGAGGGCCTGCTCTGACAGAAGAGAGTAATTGTCTTGGAAAAGGAGAGTAAAGAGCGAGGGGAACCATGAGAAGGTGGGATAGAATGGAAGGAGAAAGCGTTTCTGTAATTCAGAGATGAGATCAGACCCCTGGACCTTAAGCACACACATGGACCCACACACACACACACACACACACCTGGAAACCTCACTCAACCTGACGGAGAGTTTTAAGCTCACAGCTCTGAGACTGGACACACGCCAAGCTCATTACAAACAGAGCCCCCTCCACCAGCTCCCATCTCTTTCCCTCTCTTGTCTCTCTCTCTGCTTTTAACAGGTTACACCCTCTCTCTGCAGGAGGAACCTTTGGCCTCCACTGCGATGAGTTCTGTAATGGATAAAGCTGGGCTTACACACGCACACACATACATCTTGGTTTCAATGAAACCAAAGGGAATCATGCTCCTATAATACTGCTGGATGTCCCCATGTCCCTGAAGCCCTGATGAAGAGAGATAGATAGATAGATAGATAGATAGATAGATAGATAGATAGATAGATAGTTTATAACTTACTAAATTAAGAAAACCCATTAAACTTAAGAATCGTCAAAAAGATTTGTTTTAATCTTGTTTTACAAACTTTATATAGCATATAAATAAATGAACTGTTTGTAAAACAAGACTGAAGCAAACCTTTTTGACCATTAAATAAAAAAAAATGTTGTACTGTTTTTATATCTGTCCAATATATCAGACAGTCAACAAATGAAGACACTCAACTTCAACACCATAATAAAAATAAAATGAAATTACTTCACATCAAATTACTTTATAAAAGCATTACACAAAACGCATTTTGTGACAAAATGTTTAAGAACTGTGTTGCATTAGCTCATATTAATTAAGCAAATTACACAAGTAAACAACAGGGTGTTTTTTTAGTATAGATGGATGGATGGATAAATTAAATATGAAATGTTCTATTAACATACTAAATTATTATTAAATGTAAGAATGATCAAAATAATTTGTGTTTTGGATATTGTTGCACCTTTTAAAATTATGTGTCCTAAGCCAAAAACAGCCCTTGTTAAAGGATATCCCTTGCGCTGTCAGACGTGAGTGCAGGAGAGCTGAACGTCAGTGGAAGAAAGACAAGCCGCAGGTGTCTTTTGATCATTTTAAAGGAGACCTGGAATATATAACAAAAAAAACTCTTAAAGCAGAGAAAACAAAATATAGCCCTTGTTAAAGGATATCCCTTGCGCTGTCAGACGTGAGTGCAGGAGAGCTGAACGTCAGTGGAAGAAAGACAAGCCGCAGGTGTCTTTTGACATTTTAAAGGAGACCTGGAATATATAACAAAAAAAACTCTTAAAGCAGAGAAAACAAAATATTTGTCTAATGTTATTCTTAATAATTCTCACAAACCTAAAGCACTCTTTAGTAAAAATAATGCAGTGCTAAATGCCTCTCAGCCTACATTTTCTGATGTGTCTCCTGATACCCGCAAGAGGTTTTTACAATTCTTTGTGGATAATGTAGCAGTTATTGGAGCGCACATTATACCTCCTTCTGCGAACCCCTCTATCCCGGTCATTTGCTCTGCTGTTTTTGACCAGTTTGAGCCTGTGTCTCTTTCTTTCTTGAAAGATGTTACTAATCGGATGAAATCCTCTACTTGTCCCACAGATGTAGTTCCTCCTCATTTTTTAAAATGAGGTTTTTGATACCATTGGGCCTGTAGTTCAAGAAATTATTAACAGCATTTTGACTTTAGGTGTTGTTCGTTTAGATTTTAAACATGCTGTGGTTCAACCTCTGATAAAAAAAATCCAACTTGGACACTACGGTTCTCTCCAATTATAGACCAATCTCTAAACTCCCCGTTCTTTCAAAAATATTAGAGAAAGTTGCCTGTAAACAGTTGCAATTTTTTTAGACTTACTTTTTTAGAAGTATATCAGTTTGGTTTTAATGCTCTTCATAGCACAGAAATGGCAGAAACTTTTATTGATCACTGACTCAGAGATTCAGTCATTCTTATGCTTTTAGATCCGACATCTGCATTTGATACCATTGATCATGTTAGAACATGTTGTCGGCATTAAGGATATTGCTTTTTAGTGGTTCAGGTCCTATCTAACAGACAGGACTTTTTCTGTCTGCCTTGATGACTTGGTTTCCTTATCAGCACCCCTTCCATTTGGAGTCCCTCAAGGCTCTATCCTTGGCCCAATGCTATGTTCCCTTTATATGCTCCCATTCAGGTCCATTCTCAGGAAATATAACATTTTGTTTCACTGTTATGTAGATGACACACAAATTTATCTGCAAACGGGAACATGCCAGTTCTTTACAACTTCTGTTTGATTGCCTCAGAGACATTAAAGATTGGGTGGCCCTAAATTTTGTACATTTTAATGATCGCAAGACTGAAATTATGATATTTGGTCCAAATAGTACTAACAAGGTCTCTAACATTGATCTGGGCCTTTTGCTTTCACATGTTAAATCCACTGTTAAAGACCTGGGTGTAATAATGGATATGGATTTTAAACTTGACAAACAGATAAACTTTGTAGTAAAGTCAAGTTTTTATCAGTTAAGGCTTTTATCTAAAAAGTTAAGACTTTTTTGTCATTTAATGATTTTGAAAGGCTTATACATGTTTTTATTTAATCTTGTTTAGACTATTGTAATGCCCTCTATGTTGGTCTCAACCAGGCCTCTCTCTCACGATTGCAGTTAGTGCAGAATGCTGCAGCTCGACTTTTAACTAGAACTCGTAAACGGGAACATTTTTCCACCATATTGGCTTCCGGTCCGTTTTAGAATTGATTTTAAGGTTTTAGTGCTTGCTTATAAATCCTTAAATGGCCTAGCCCCAACCTACCTTTCTGATCTTATACAACTGCATGTTCCATCCAGGTCTCTGAGGTCTGCTGACCTCATGTTGCTGGCAGTCCCTAGAGTAAGACTGAAGCACAGCCCCTAAACTCTGGAATTCATTCTCATTGTCTGTGAGGATGGCCCCAACTCTGTCTGCTTTTAAAACCAGTCTTAAAACACATTTTTATTCTTTGGCATTTAATTCAGTTTGAGACCTGTGGTTTTTCTTTTTCTCTATGCCGTTTTTTTTCTAATCAGTTATGTACAATACTATGTACAGTACCTTATTGTTATTTGTTTTATGACCCTTTCTGTACAGTACTTTGGTCAACTACTGTTGTTTTTAAATGTGCTCTAGAAATAAACTAAACTTGATTTGTTTCATAGATTGATAACTTTTTTTTTTACATCTTTTTTTTTTATATTTATTTAATGCCTACCAAGCAGTAAATCAGACTACAATCATCTGATGAAGTTACTCTACTCCAACACCAAATTAAAAATAAAATGACATTACATTACCTTAAAAAAAACTTTTATAGTACATTTTTATAACTTTGGCTTTTTATCAAACAGTGGCTATTATTATTTTTTTCTGACATGCAACATCCTTATTTTAATTCTGTAGAGTACTAAATTAAACTACATGAACGGATGATGTTAGATGAAAAAGTAATGCTTAAATCAAACGCCAAAAATGTCTGTGCTGTTATGGATCTAAATTTGAATAAATCCGTTTACAGCCAACAAAAATTCTTCATTATTCAAGTCAACATTCATTTTAAAAACTTTAATTGATTGAACGCAATGAAATTTAGTGGCAAAATGTTTAAGAATGGTTGCATTAGCTAATTTTAATTAAGCAAATTAAAGAAGAAGCAAACAAGAGGTTTCTGAGTAGAGACTGACAGACATACGGATAGATAGACAGATAGATAGTATGCATAATGAATTACACAGTAGAGCAGTGTGCTGGTATTCCCTTCCGTACAGCCTAAATGTGTTATAAACTGCAGGCTTGTTGATCTCTATCATAACATGAAGCTGTATGTCTTGTGCCTCTGCAGCTCTGACTGCTGTTAATAACATGATGATAGCAAAGAAAAGTGAAGGGTTGTTTCTGCTGTGTATCTCTCAAAGAGTGATAATCTCCATCCCCCGCTGTCTTTTCCACTCAAACTTGTGTATGTGTACACACACTTAGTGTTACTCGTTCATGATGCGCTGTGAGAGTGCACCATTTCATCTGCTTTCTCTTTTGACATCCATTTAAACATCACTTGCCAAATGGAAAACACATACAGACAGACTCAAAAATATAAACACAAATTCACAAAAAAACATCTTTTCATTCATAGCACCATCTCAGAAAGCACAGCAGAACAACAATGTATTGTATCTGAGGCCGCAAGAAGCCTCCTGTAATAGAAGCCGTATCTGAAGAACAAAAAAACGTAGGAAGTCTTTAAAAACAACTCTCTGTCTCTCCGTCTGTTAAAGGCAGCATCAGGAAGAAGGAGCAAGTCAGATAGAGATTTTGCTCGCAGTATTGCTTTTAAACAGCAGTTCAATAAACAGGAAGTTAATACTGACTAACTTTCACTATTGTTCAAAATTTTGGGGTCTGCAATATTTTACGTTTTTAAAAGAGGTGTCTTATGCTCATCAAGGCTGCATTTATTTGATCAAAAGTACAGTAAATACAGTAACATTGTGAAATGTTATTACAATTTAAATAACTGTTTTCTATTTAAATATATTTTAAAATGTAATTTATTCATGTGATGGCAAGCAGTCATTACTCCAGTCTTCAGTGTCCCATTATCCTTCTGAAATCATTCTAATATGCTTTTGTCGCTCATACATTTTTATTATTATTGATGTTGAAACAATTTACTAATTTATTTTCAGGCCATTACTCCAGTCTTCAGTGTCCCATTATCCTTCTGAAATCATTCTAATATGCTTATTTGTCGCTCATACATTTTTATTATTATTGATGTTGAAACAATTTACTAATTTATTTTCAGGATTCTTTTGATAGAAATTATTATAATGCAAGTAGTGTTACCAAATATTTTGTAGCATTATACATGTCACTTAATCAATTCAATGAATACAAGTATTATTTTCTAAAGTACTAAAATCTGCTCCCAAACTTTCGAATGGTATTGTACATTTTAGACATAATAGTACCACTTATTCTGTATATTCTTGGCTCTACTAAAGATAATAATTTCAAACAGAATTAATAATGGGCATCCAAGCAAAAAAAGAAAGAAAGAAAAAGCTTCCTTGTTTAAATCCTTGTTTTGGAAGAATCAGTTGACTGAATAATTCAGTGATTAACTCATAAAGGCAGTCACTTGATTCATTTCTGAACAAATCCGTTTTGAATGAACTGGTTAATGATTCAATGAGTCAATGATAAAGAATGTGTGATATCATACATGTCTGTGTTTTGGAATGAACCGGTTAAGTGAATGATATTATGACTCATAATGACAGTCATTTGTTTTGTCCCTGCATGAATCAGTGTGTTTGAATGAATCAGTCGAGTCTCCACCTACTTCTTTCTGGGACACGCAAACACAGACAAGTGGAAACCAACATTGAAAAGTCCCAGTGCTGCCAATTAAATTTGAGGACTGAAATTAATTGTTCAAATATTTTTTTAAGTCAGCATTTCTCTTTTATTCCAAATGAACGATGGGCGCTTTGACAGTGCAAATCGTCGTTAGTGTGACCCTTTCAAATCTGGACAAATGAGGTATCTTCAGAAGAAGCATAATTAAATTGCCTTCCTTTGGGAACAGTTTTCACGACGGGAGCGCACCTATGATGCCTACAGAGACGGCTCACTGCGTGTGAGAGACAGACAGGGAGAGATCAATAAGAAATGATGGCGTTGACGTCTTCAAACATTTACAGCAGGGTAGCTGGATGAAACATTAGTTTTAAAAACGGTTCCCATGTTATAAATCATTCATTTAAAGAAAAAGAAGCGCAGTTCTAATGACAGTCTAAAGATTGGGTGTCCGCACTGTGGAAATGACTGAATATGCATACAACTGATGCACAAAAGCATCTAAGAGCCAGATGTTCACAATGACACGCAATTAACTAAATGAAACGCTATTTGGTGTGACTACACCAGTATGTATGTGTCAGAATAAGCCCATTTGATATTCATGCTTTTTAGCCACTGTCACCGGTTTTTGATATATGCTTTTGGTTCACTGCTTTCAGGGTGAGAATTCGCCACATAAATATATTTGTATATTGTTATTTTCTCCTTTCCGGAGATGAATGATGTGAGATGAATTCTAAGAATGAGGTGATGAAACGATTCAGGGATGAGGGAACAGAGTGATACAGAGAGAGAGAGAGAGAGGGGATGAAGAGGTGTGAGGAATTTCGGCGTCCCAGAAATCAGACTTGCGTGCGTTTATTTACAGTCATCGTGATTAGAGTTTCTAATAGCAGAAAGCTCAAATATCAAAGCTCGACCTGACGAGATTGAAATTCGTCAGTGCCGATACAGACGCAGAATTGATCAGCAAAACTCTTTTTTGGTTTCTTACATCAATAACACACACACGTACACTCGCAGGTACACGGGAAGACAGACAGACCGACTGATACACAGGTACAAAGATTCACATTCGTGGGTACACAGGCAGGCTCACAATTAAAGGTGCGCTTTATACACGGCAGCGATCCAAAACACGTGTTTACGGGATGTGAGCTAATTGATTTTAGTTTTTGAGCACGTATATGAGAGATATTACAATTCACTGTATGTAAGCCGTCTTATCGGCCTCACCACAGGTCAGCCCGAGGCGATCTGCCGCCTCTAATTTATGCTTCAGTCATACTGCAGATCCATCAGTATACAACCGGTGCAAAGCCAGTCGACCGGAGAAAGTCGAAATTCCTGGGATAAATTAAACCTGTGATCATGGAGTGCTAGAAAATCAAAGGCTCCAGTAATGCTGACCAAGAGTCTATTGCAAAAATGAGTCTCTCTCATGCGCACACACTTAGATGGAAATCAGATGAGGGTTTAATTGGCTCCGTTGAATTAATTACATATTTGAGTACTGCCGAAGAACATCAGTCAGAATTAGCCACGGCGTGAGGGGCTTAAATACCCAACGAGCACCCGCCGAGCGACGAGTGCGTTTGGAAGCGGGTTCGCGGTGCATAAAGATAACAAGGGAAAAACAAATAAACATTAGAAGGGTTTATTGCCCTCGAACTCACCTGAACCAGACGATTATAGGGAGCTGAGAAATTGTAACACTGAGCTAAGGTAATTTGATTGAGTCATTATGGAGATAAAACTACGGGAGCATTTCAAACAACACCCAGGGGACGGCGCTTAATATTCAGTAGACATTTAGAGGAAAAACACCCTTTCGCATTCACAAACCTATTGCTAGTTCTCAGTGCTGGTCATTTTTCCGCTTGGTTTAGAGTTTGTTAATTAGGTGTAATCCTGGGGCAGGTTTACCTTAACGAGCTCCCGCAAGGACTCTAAACGAGACCTTAACGAGAACCCTTGATTAAAGTTCCCTCATTAGCATATGAAGAGCTGTTCAAAGACACTATGAGCCTCTTAATGCTACAAAATACCTCCAGATTTAAGGAACCGCAGCTTTCTGAGCCTCCCGTTCATCACAGGAGTGTTTTACAGGTTTTACACGTCTCCACACACACATTCAAAGAAAGAAATAAAGTGTTCATCAAAACAGGGTGCTTCCAAATGACTTCGAGCGGTTCCAGGCATTATCCTATATTAATATCTAATACATATTTCATCGTAACTTCATTTGTTAAATTATCATGAAATTAGCTAAGTAATCCTAATGACTGGCGATATTCTGCAGATGGGAGTTTAATGAGAGGGTAAGCTTCTCCATCCCCTCAGGCTCTGAGAGATCAAGACTTTAATGTTTATATCAAAGAGCGAAGAACTGTGATTTACGCATAAACCTGTGGAATTTATTCTTGACGGCAAAATAGAAGAATCCTAAAATTGAGGTCTGTGTCTTGATAGTGTGTGGATAAGAGTGAAAGATTTCTTTCTTTTTTGGCTGGCCTGAAGGATAGGTCATCATAATATCATTCCCTCTCATTCATACCGCGAAAGATCAATGGAACTCACTTGCTTTCATTTTTTTCTGGATCTTTCAGCACAGACCTTGACTAAACGACAGACCTCAATTTGTTTTGTGCCAGATTTGAACATGTGACATTTTCAGGAAGGGGAACTATGAGTGTTAGCTAGTGAGCTAAAGGCCAGACTTTTCACTCATTAGATGGGGTTCACAGGAGAGATGTGCCGTGGAAGTATTAACGGTGGTTTTTCAGAAATCATTAAGTATATCTATAATTTTAAAGGCATAGTTTACCCCAAAATGAAAATTTTGCCCTTTGTTACTCATGTATGCACCGTTTTCCATACAATTACAGTGAATGGAGAGGGACGCTTGCAAGCTTCAAAAAATTGCAATGCAAAAGCAACAAAAATGGTCCAATTGTCTTTTGCATAGAACAACTTTGTGTGACAACAGACTGTTTTTGTGAACCAAATCAAAGATTCAGTGAAAAGATCTGACTCAAAAGAATGATTCATGAACAAATCATTCAGGGGTACATTTTGCGTACAACGATGTAACTCACTGATCAACCACCGTAGTATGATGCACTGTTGTGGAAATAAACTAGCTAGTCACGACATTTTCCCAAACATGGTCGTATCTCCGTCGTTTGAACCACATTTGCCATTGTTAATGACGTCATATGCATGTGGTGGAATAATAACTACTGCTAATTAATTGATTCGAGATCTCCGAGATGCTGCTATGTTGAACATGGTACCCGAAGATTAATTTACTATTTTTTCCCCTGTCATTTTGCTTTATTTGATGTTTGAATCATTGTGGGTTCACTCTTACGTCATACTCTGGGGTTCCCTTAGGTATTTATGCACACTTTTCAAAAATGTCGCTTATTTAGGATGTGCAAAAATATATAGGTTAAAATGCATATATATATCAAAATCAGAAATACTTTATTAATCCCCGGAGGGAAATTAGGTATATTTAGATTGTACTGTGAACCAAATCAAAGATTCATTCAAAGGATCCGACTTAAAAAAATTCAGACTATTTTTGTGAACTGAATCAAAGATTCAGAAAGACTTAAAAGATTGATTCGTACACAAATCATTCAGGCTGGTGTCAGAAGTGAGAAGTCAGAAAGAGCTTTATTACCAAGTATGCTTACACACACACAAGGAATGTAACTTGACGACAGGAGCTTTAATTCATATTAAAACTCAGAAAAAGCACCAAAATCTAGATAATAATCAAAAGAAAAATAATCAACACTTTTGTTTTACAATTATGATGTCGTTGTTTCTGTGGAATTTTTGTACAATTGGCACCATAATGAGTCTGTTATTGATCCGACCAACAGACGTCTCACACTCCTAGATCAGAGCGTCTTTCTCACTGCCCTCAGAGACACATAAAGAGATTCATTTTCACCAGCGTTTGATCTCACAGATCCACTCAGAGACTGAACGACAGGAGCCGACCAACACACTCACGCTCTCTCACTCGCACACATGCACACACACTCGCTCATTTTCTCTCTGTCTCTCACAGGCACACACAACCTCTCCATACTTTCATTCTCTCCTCCAGGGCTGTGAAGTTCCATCAGAGCTACTTCCTCTCTGATTTTCTGTGTTTCCTGTGCCATAGTGTCTGATATTTCTCATGTCCAGCGGCACACCACAGGTTGAAATTGTTGTCAAAAGTCGCACAAGAAAGAGAAGAAGAGAGATATGGGGGAGAAAGAAGATCAAAGTCTGCTCTTTATTTTAATGCCTTTGGACTGGATTTGCAGCTTATCAGGTATACAACGTATATGTAGAATAAGATAGATTACTTAAGGATTTAAATATTTTTAATAATCATTGAAATATGAGTAAGTAAGAGGGAATGAGAGAGACAGAGAAACATGAAGGAGTTAAAGGGCACATTCTTCCAGTGAGTCTATGTTGCAACCATAGCTTTGAATGGGAAATTTACTTGCATCTTTGGAAATATACTTGGATCTTTGTCTCAAACACTCAGACAATATTATTGGAACATACCACGAAGGTAAAGCCAGAAAAAAAAGTCTGCCAGCAATTAAAGAGAATAAGAACTAAAATCACACTATTAGAGCGAAACTTTCTGACAGCGTGATTCTCTTTGGATAATAGCATACCGTCTCTTTCAGACCCAAATAATTCAATCTAATGCAGTTTCAAGACAACAGTTAAGCCTTCAAACACATCCCTTCTATTAGCCAGTTCTTAGGCCAATTAAAGCAACCGTAAGAGAAATATAGTATAATAAAGTATTTTCTGAAGTGTTCAACTGTTTTAGAACAGAGAGAACAGAGAGATGGGAAGATTAAAAGAGATTGATAAATACTGCAAATTCATCACACTCATACACATACATGCACACATGCTTGTTTCTTTCCATAGGCTATTATTTTCATACAGAGCTAATGATATTTTCTATATCCAATAACTCTACATGTGTTATATAGCCTTCTGCATCGAATCCCCACGGAGTATCTTCAGGACCAGTTTGGGACTGCTGACTGACTCAATGTTTGTGATTTCAGGTTTTACAATCCATTTGGGGACAAACACGCTAACCAAGGGCAATAATAAAAAGTATTAATAATTATACTATGTCAAAACGAAACTACTATAATAAGCATAATGGGTCATGAACATAATGTGCAGGTTTATTTTATACAATACACAAAACTGCACTAAATAAATAATAGTGCGTAATAATACATAAGTTCAATTTCTATTTTTGAAATCTAAAAAATGCAGTTTATTACATTTATTTTCTACAAGAGAATACTGCATTAATATTGTACTATTGTAATTTGAGTATTGTAGTATTGATATCAGTGTTGTTATAGTTACCCTAGTAAAAAGTGATATACTGTATTTACAAATACATTTATTTCATACTAAGTATAGTTCAGATATATTCACATATTTACTAACATTCTTCAAGACTTCTTAAATATTCCAATTAAACTTTATTTGGAGTACTACTTGTGCCCGATGGACATTTCTCAATATTAAGCCTAAAATGTTTTAATGTCACTATTGATGAGGACTATGTGATCTTTGAATAATATCTGTCTTTAAATGCAAGATATTTAAAGTGTACCTGAAGTATACTTCCAATAGTTTTACATTAGCACAATCAAATATACTTCGGTATATCTTTAGTTGGACTTCAGCACTACTTCCACACAATTAAAATGCATTAAGTATAAAATGAGTTGTTCCAATTTAGCAGACTTTAAGTATACCAGTTTAGAGTATCAAAAGTACAATTGCAGGGTATTTTTTATTAAGTACATAAATATATAAATCTAATTGTAGAATACTTGGCATGAAATAAATGCATTTGGTCACACTTTATTTTAAGGTCCAATTCTTGGCATTAAAAAACAATTAACTATGACTTTTGCCTCAATAAACTCCAAATGTATTTTGTGTTATTCCTATATGTATGCACTATCATGTATGTTTGCAATATGTCTGTACTTTCTTCTTCACTGGAAGCTCCTGTCGTCAAGTCAAATTCCTTCCCTAGTAAAAAGTGATATACTGTATTTACAAATACATTTATTTCATACTAAGTATAGTTCAGATATATTAACATATTTACTAACATTCTTCAAGACTTCTTAAATATTCAAATTAAACTTTATTTGGAGTACTACTTGTGCCCGATGGACATTTCTCAATATTAAGCCTAAAATGTTTTAATGTCACTATTGATGAGGACTATGTGATCTTTGAATAATATCTGTCTTTAAATGCAAGATATTTAAAGTGTACCTGAAGTATACTTCCAATAGTTTTACATTAGCACAATCAAATATACTTCGGTATATCTTTAGTTGGACTTCAGCACTACTTCCACACAATTAAAATGCATTAAGTATAAAATGAGTTGTTCCAATTTAGCAGACTTTAAGTATACCAGTTTAGAGTATCAAAAGTACAATTGCAGGGTATTTTTTATTAAGTACATAAATATATAAATCTAATTGTAGAATACTTGGCATGAAATAAATGCATTTGGTCACACTTTATTTTAAGGTCCAATTCTTGGCATTAAAAAACAATTAACTATGACTTTTGCCTCAATAAACTCCAAATGTATTTTGTGTTATTCCTATATGTATGCACTATCATGTATGTTTGCAATATGTCTGTACTTTCTTCTTCACTGGAAGCTCCTGTCGTCAAGTCAAATTCCTTGTGTGTGTAAACAAACTTGGTAATAAAGCTTTTTCTGATTCCTGATTTTCTAATTTCTAATTTGCTGCTTTATTAACAGTTAGTAAAGTAGTTGTTAAGTTTAGGTATTGGGTATGCAGAATATGATCATGCAGAATATGTGCTTTATTAGTACTAATAAACAGCCAATATGTTGCATGCTAATAGTTAATATTGAGAATTGGTCCCTTACTAAAGTGTTACCATGTATTTCTAATACATTTCAGTATATTTATTTTTCACTAGGGTGACTAAAACTAAAAGGAAATCTATTTAAAAACACACACATTTTTGTGAATTTAAATAAAGCTGAAATAAAACAAAACACAAATATTAGATGAAAACATAAACTTGAAAAACTTGAAAATCAGACATGTTGCCTTGACTACTAACTGAAATAAAATGTTTACTGCACAGTGAAGTACTAAAATGACAAAACTTAAACTTGAAAAAAAGAATTAAAGCTAAATAGAATTATCACAATTACCAAAGCTAAAAAAGTAAAAAATAAGAACTCATTCAAAGTCCTGATAAACATTAAAGGTATATAAATAATACTTATAAATAATACAAATATTTTAATACTTGATATTTTGACTTAAGACACATCATGGATCTCGTGGATCTGTGGTAGTGTTTTAATAAACATATATTGCTAAATGTCCTGACTCATTTGTACAAAGAGTTCAGATGAGGCAAAGGTACTCAGAAATCCTTTGAGAGGTTTAAGTGTGTGTGTGTGGTCGCATGTCAAGTCAGATGAGTGTCAGACTGCACTTGAACATTTGGTCATTTAAATGAGGATAATTATATATGATCTGACTCAAGTGCATCTGTATAAGGTCTACATGTTCTCTTATGTGTGTGAATGTGACTGTATGTAGTTATGTATGATTGGACTCATCTGCCCCCTGAAAGCATCTAAACATCAATAATTCCTTTAAGGGTCCCAAGACACACTCATTCATGTTCACATTCACACACCCATGTTCATATACACTATACAGCAGATCTATCTCCCTACAAAGAATAGAGTTTCTTATCAAAGGCATATTAAATCTTGACTAGCCAATAGCCCTGCAGAACGGGGGTCACAGTAAACATTACAATAACGTCATCCACAAAAAGTCCAGTGAAATATTATGGGATTTGAAATCAACAGATCTTGACCCACATATAATATCATGTGCAAAATAAATGATCTCCCCCACAGCACACACATACACGAGACACTCTCGTATTCACTTGTTATCATTCACATATTCACAAGAGTGAGAGAAAGAGACATAAAGTCAGAGGACGGAAATGAAAGAGAATTATTTCTGCACAACATTCTCTCATATATCTGTTGTAATAGTTCAGACATCCTCGAGCAGCAACGTGCCAATCTCCTTTACGTGGAGGGAAAAGGAGAGTGAAGGAAAAAGAAAAGCGGAGGGAGGGAGAGAGAGAGTAGTATAAGGTGCTTTGGGAATTTAGACGAGTGAACATAACAGCACTCTGCTCCATCTGTTATTCATGTTACTGTCTAATGTTGTCTGTCTGCGGCTGCTATTACATATACCCTGAACTAAAGCTGCATCTTGCCAGCAGTCGCCTTATATAATGCCGTGCGTCCACAGCGGAGAAGTTAAGAAGAACTGTCTGGACGCAGAGACTGGGATTGGCCATCTGCGGGATGGCACTTTTTGTTGGATCTAATGTGGCACCTGCAGAGCTGCACAGAGCGATTTACAAGATACTTACAAGAGTTTTAAGCCACTAGGATGACTCTAGCGCAAAAGGAGCGGTATCTGAGTCCACATGCACTCAGACAGCTTGACATGACATGTTCCTGGGTCAGCAACTATTGTTCTTCATGTACACGTCATATCGAGCAGTCATTGACCTCTGACTGTTGGAAAAGGGTTAAAGTTAGGATAACGTAAAGGCTATGATGGGTTGATAGGAATGTGGCTCAAAATTAAGCAGTGCAGGTACAAACCCAAGTGTTGCTGACCCTGGAAATGAGCAGTGACTGCTATCACAGTCCGGTTCAATCAACACTGAGCCCTTTTGTAGAGCACTTAACCTCAAGTATCTACAAGTTGTAACTCTGCAGTGTATTGCACTGTAGCACTGTTTTGCTTAGTTGAAAAAATGTCTTAATCAGAGCTTTTACTTGTGTTTATCTGTGTTGTCTTTAGTGTCAAATACTTAAATTTAACCAATTAATTACCAATAGAATTGTATCAACATTAACAAAAGCCATCACGGCAAAGGTGGAACAGAAGCTGCATCTAACATGAAATTTATTTTTATCTTAACAGACTGTTTAATGCTGCTCAAAGGTGCATACATGTATCTGCACATCAATTTCATATACATAAAGTATAGAAATTATATAAATTAAAAAACAAAAACAAGAACTCATTGTAGGGTAGGGCTACAATATTGTGTGTGTATAATATATATATTATATATATATAATATATATTTTATCATATATTTTAGCACCTCATTACCAGCCTGCATAAAAGCACACACCTCAGACACCCTCACTGTCCAGTCTCGTATACACGTAGAGGACTCAATGACTTTGCTACTGATTACCTTTGAATACGTCTTGCATTAGTTACTAACTGTGTTCCTCCTAGTGTCTCCTCGTCTCCTGTATCCCCTAGTTCCCGGATCGCTGAGGTGTGTGCTTCCCCCGGAT
>NW_015505233.1:3402171-3439934 GCF_001515645.1 Sinocyclocheilus grahami | reverse complement strand
AGCACCTCATTACCAGCCTGCATAAAAGCACACACCTCAGACACCCTCACTGTCCAGTCTCGTATACACGTAGAGGACTCAATGACTTTGCTACTGATTACCTTTGAATACGTCTTGCATTAGTTACTAACTGTGTTCCTCCTAGTGTCTCCTCGTCTCCTGTATCCCCTAGTTCCCGGATCGCTGAGGTGTGTGCTTCCCCCGGATACCTTCCAGCCTCAATCAAGCAAAAGACTCGGATTACTCCACTCTCCATATCCTCTGCACTCTCTCACGGACCTTTCCCTCACCCTCACTTCCTCCGGACTCGACACCAGTACTCACTGTGACCAAATAAACTGTTTTGTATATAACTAACCTGTTGTGTCAGACCTCTTCCGTAACAGATATACATAGGACTCTCAGTTTTGCTTCTCGACTGAATCTAACAATTGACATGAAATAATATTGTCATATTTTGGCATAATCTGTAGAAATATTATTCAGTTCATTATAATAAAATAATTTGATTAGGTACTAGACTAAGATATATTAGTTTAGGTATTTCTCCCCGATACATTTTTTTGTAACACTCAATAAGAAATTTAATTATTTTGGACCCTTTCTGTGGCACTAATCTTATTTCTTTTCCTCTATTTTTACACAAATTGTGCTGTTGATAGCATTCAACCTCATCCTAGTATTATTTTAAGAAAAATGTTCAGACAAATATTTAACGTAATGTATATGGAAATAAATTGATTAATAATTAAAACTAACATTTTGGTACCAAACTATCTAGCTCCTAATTAGTGACATATTAATTTAAGATAAATCCGCAATCTAGTTACGCACTCATCTGCTCTCTAAAAGCATCTACACATCAATAACTACTCTAAGAGACCAAAACACACTTTCACTCACATGAGCACTAGTAAGTGTAGTGTCTGTTATCCCAGGCATATTAAATCCCAACTGAGCAATAGGCCCGCAGAACATGGCATGGGGTCACAGTAAACAATACCACAACAACATCAGCTGAAATAAAAACCCCATGGTGAAATATTGTGGGATTTTAAATCAACAGATCTTGACCCACATGTAATATGGTCTGTGCAAAATAAATCTCCCCAACAGCACACACATATATACGAGATGCTCTCATATTCACTTGTTATCATTCACATATTCACAGGAGTGAGAAAAAGAGACAAAGTTGAAAAGGAAAATGAAAGAGAATTATTTCTGCACAAGACATTCTCTCATATAACTGTTGTAAGACCTCAGACATCCTCGAGCAGATCTCAGATCTTCTTACACAGAAACTCTGTTACCCATTCTGAAGTGTTTTTCTTTAATATAGATATATACTTCAGGGCTTAACTGTAAAACATGTCCCAAAAAACCTGCAAACCTCTAAAATAAATAGAAAATAAAACAGCGCATATAATATTTTTTGTTCCCAGGGTGAAAATCAACATTTTCTGAAGGCAAACTGTTCACAGACTATTTGTTGGGGGGAAAAAAACATTTCAGTTTTCCTGAGTTAATTTTTAAGAGTTTTAGACCTTTTTTGTTCCACATTTGTAAAAATGATTGATAAAAGAATCCCAAGGACTTCCTGGCTAAGCCTAAGGTGTACAGCACAAGCTTCCTAATGGACCAGACCGCATTTCAAAATTAATTACTTTGTTGTGATTTGCACAGAATATTGCTACTTATAAGTCTGACAGCTCACCTGGCCGTGGCATCTCTTTTAGGATAGCAATTTTGGAAAATCTAGCAATAAAGCAAAATCATAATGCAAGATATGGAAGCACGACTGGTTCTCAACAAGCTAAGGAAGCTCTGTGAGAAAGGTTTCTGTCTAGTACATGACAAAATAATCCAGTCTTCTGTGCAACTTAGTTTTGTTCGCTTATGACCTGCATTAGCTTTTCCTGGAGTCTTTGCTATATCTGCTCTTAAAACTGTTTTTCAACTCAACCTCAAGTTTTAAAACTTGATTAAACCAATTTCAAGACTGGATTAAACTGATTAAAGACTGATGCAACACAGACGGTCTGTCTTTTCAACACCCTGTTGTTTTAATAATCATTAGGGTTTTTTACCAGCCTCTCAGGCCCTGTGAAGTCAAAAGACTCTTTGCTATTCATTTTGCTCTGATATCTAGAGAGTGGAAAAGAGTGACTAAAAGACTGACATTTGCTCTGTCCTATCTCTCTCTCTCCATGCACTGGTTTAAACTGATCTGGACTCTAGGGCCTGAATTTATCAATTTTTTTCTTCTTTTTATCAGGCCATGCAGGTAGAAAGAAGACTTTTACCAGGACACATTACATGGCCAGGAGCTCTTCCAAAATATCTTGTGCAGTCCTTTGCTTTGTGTTTCGTGCTAAAATAACATTTTCGCTACTGATATTATACATTGGGCAAATTTTACATGCTTTTACATACATCAACGATTCAGATTTAAAGGAATAGTTTACCCCCAGATAAACTAAAATCATCATTTACTCACGTCACTTATGTCATCTATATACGTTTCTTTCTTCTGTGGAAAAACTGTCTTAGTGTGTAATGAAATGGAAGGCAATCAATCCAATGTTGTTTGTAATCTTCAAAATATCTTCTTTTATGTCCTGCAAAAAAAAGGTTGAGGAAATGATGACAAAATGTAAATTTTTGGGTAAACTGTTACTTTAAATGTTTTACATATTTGCCTCTTTTTTTTAACAGTGACTATCAGTGTTGTGCAATAGCGTCACTACAATTAGTTTAACTACATTTCTGAGTAGGGAGCTTTACTTTACTGATGAAGCAGTGGGGTACTTCTAACAAACACCATAGCATTACATTTTCACTGACAGTATTTCAGCAGTGAAGTTGCTTGTCCAGCTGTTTTGAATCAGAACTAGCAAATGTGAATCATTGAGACAGCTCACACTCACAGTAATGGTATACTTTAAAAAAAAACACACAGAACAAAATGAGCACTGCATGAAGTGGATATTTACCCACAGTCCTTTGAAACCTGCAAACGCATCCTATCCTTTGGCAGAGATTAAGATCGTCTTCATTAGGTTCAACACCTGCATGTGCAGCTCCTGAAAAATGACTCTGTACTGCAAGTAAAAAAAAAATTTCAACCAATCAAAAACACTTGAAGCAACAAAAATAACATTACCATGTGCCCTATCCAACCTTATTTTGCAATGCGGAATAAAGCTGTTTTCTGTGAATGTGTGAGACTTCCAGTTGATAAGCCGCAATATATCTACAAGAATAACAAAGTGCAGTAAAAGGCAAAACTACTTGCACGACAAACCAGTGTACTTGAATACAAAGATAAATGAAAATAATATAAGAAAAACTAGATTGTAATATCAAGCTGCATAAAAGGCTGTTTTTGAGGCCACGCCTGATCTCACATTTAAAATAAGGTGAATAGATTGACATCCAAATACCATGGTACGTAATTATGAATCTGATCTGATTTTACATCTGGTATTTGCATCTGATACCATCAGTGTACTATGGCACTGCCACAGTAGGCTGCTTTTTGAAAGCCAATTTTGAGAAACTTCTGCTGAGTCATATGAATAGGTTTTTTAGATGTGGTTGTGTTTGACAGTATGCACCTGGCAACTGGTTCAGTTTTAACCACTCACTTTCTCTCCTCATTAATACACACATCAACTGCCGACATAGATTTTTTAAACTTCTTTGGAGAACAAATATATCAAATTACAGCAAACTATTTTTTATATTTTATAAAAAGTATAGAAAATATTCATCTGAAATATCCTGCCATGTATCTTGTAGTGTAAACGTATTGTCACGATTTCGGTTCATGCACTTCCGTTTATTCACCACCAGATGTCACCCTTTCCATTACATTGACTCTCGCACTACACAAACTGTTGCATAGCACCCCGGACTACATTTCCCATCATTCTTTGCACAATTTGCACACTGCCCTGATTGCACTCATTTCACACAGCTGTTTCTAATTACCTCACTCATTATATAACACCCACTCTTACCACATTTCTCGGCTGAGTATTGTTTAGCCTGTACCCCTTTCCGAGTCTCCGTGTTTTCCTAGTTTTGCCTTGCCTTGTCTGCTTTCTCCGGTTTTGATCTTCGCCTGTTTTCCTGGATTCCTCCCTTTAGCCTTGCCCCTGTGACTCTGTCTGCAGTTCATCGACCCACGCTAGCCCTAGGATTATTCTTGTGTTTTGCCCGCCATATACCGGTCTGCCTCTGTTTGACCCTGCCTGCTTTATGACCACGTCTGTGTCTTCTCTTAAATAAAGCTTTGCATTTGGATCCGAATGTCTCACGTCTCGTCAGCCTCGTTACACGTATCTTCCAGCTTATCTTATTTACCTTTTTTCTTTTACTGTTTATTTAGTCATTACCTTCAGCAAGTATGAAAACAAACAAAACCATAACCTGGACATTTTAGGCAATTTAGAAATACATATCAGGGAAAAAGCGGATGTATAGTCACCCTACCCCAACACTGAGTAAATACAATATAACCTGAGGCACAATGCATCTCATAAACCCCCTTTTTAGTCTACTTGTCATTATTTGAATGTATGGTTTCGGTTTGAATATAGACACATGGTTCTTACACATATTGTTTTAGCATTTCAAAAACGGAGAGGCAGACATCACTCTCTCGCGCTCTCTTTTAATCCATTGCACATCTCATAGGCTCTTCTTTTGATTTATGTCTATTAAGGTACTCATATAGAAAACAACTTATTGATTTGTTTTCCCAAAGAGCCAAAGTCAATCTGATAGTATTGATTCATGCTGTGCCTTGGAAAAACATTAGAAGGTACAAACTGATTCAGTTTATTCTGTGTATCTGAAGAATAGTATTCTTTTTCTGTCTCAAATGACACACTTATGAACCTCTGTCTGTCTGGAGCATGTGCATGAATAAGGCTAAGACAGAGTGAATGAAACTAAGTGGGTCAGAGAGTTTGTTCATTAACAGATGGTGTTTGCTTTCCAGTGGCAATAAACAAATGCACTCGGCAGAGCCATAAAGACCTGTGAATATTTGTGTGTCTGCATGTGTTTGTATTGCTAATATGCATGGATGCCCGTATATAAATGAATAGGCTGCTCTCTGATTAAGATTTTGAATGGCGAAGCTGCAGCGGTAATTGGAGAGCGAGGGAAAGGAGCGAGAGAGAGAAAGAGAGTCAACATTAAAACACAGAGAGAATGATTCCAAAACCCCATTAAAGACAAACCACGTCTTGTGTGGAGTGGTCTTCATTATTCATTAATAGTTAATTTGCCAGCGTAATTGTAACTGATAGTTTGGTCTCAGACTGATTGTGTTTATTGCCCTCAAGATGTGTGTCACTGTTTTCATATTTAGCGAGTTTAACAGGAGATTTTTTGTAAGAGGTACCAATGAGTTATTCTTATTCCTAATCCTGTAGACTATAATTTTGTTGCGTAATAAAATAGACATTTATTCATTAATCACATAATTGCCATGACGATGGGTCGATAAGGCAATCAAAACAATGTGTAAATGCAGCATCTTTAGCTTGGTGACCTGACCTCTTACCACTGGGGAAACATCTGAATGAAATTGATCACATTGTTTGAGTAATTTGTACTTGGCTGCTATTCAGAACATCTTCATGCGCTCGATTGTGAATTTTTTTTTGTTGTTGATGCCAACCCTGAAACAACATACAGAACTACCACATTTTGCTATAAGTTTGATTGCATCATATAATAATTGCTGTTAATATTATTCATCGTCTGTTTTATTACGTCTTATATTGATTTTTCTGTACTGCTGGTTCGTCTGGTCAGAGGAGAACTGGCCCCCCGACTGAGCCTGGTTTCTCCCAAGGTTTTTTTCTCCATTCTGTCACTGATGGAGTTTTGGTTCCTTGCCGCTGTCGCCTCTGGCTTGCTTAGTTGGGGACACTTCATTTCCAGCGTTATCGTTGACATAATTGCAAAGATATTATTTAAACTGAACTGAGCTGGATGTTGACATCACTGAATTCAATGATGAACTGTCTTTAACTGAAAAATGAGTGTTTACTATTGTCATTTTGCATTATTGACACTATTTTCCTAATTAATGCTGTTCAGTTGCTTTGTCACAATCTGTATTGTTAAAAGCGCTATATAAATAAAGGTGACTTGACTTGACTTGACTTGATGTTTTGGTTTTGGAAGAGCAAAATTGTTTACAAAACCTCCAACTTCACTATCTGATGGACTCTCATAGAACACTTCTCAATTGTTTCTCTTCACATTTATGTCTAGGTAAAGCACTTTAATGGGATAGTTTACCAAAAATGAACAATTTGTCATCATTCACTCACATTGTTTCAAAACAGTTTTACTTTTACACATGACAGCTGTTCCAAAATATATTTTTCAGTGATTTGCTTTGTGTCTCCTGTTTTCACTACTGCTTTGTGACCTTATACATTGGTCAGAAATGCTTTTACATGAATGAATGATTCCGGAATAGTTAAAGGAATAGTTCACCCAAAAATAAAAATTCAATCATCATTCACTCCTCATGTAATTCCAAACCAAAATGCATTTCTTTCTTCTGTGGATCAGAAAAATGCAAGGTGTTAGGGACTCATAGGGACTCAAACTGACTCATCTTCTGAAGCTTTGTGAATGGCTTTTTGATTTATTATTTAAATCATTATTCACTGAAAAATCTCTCACAGCATATTAAAACTTGTCACACAACAACTGGTTACAAAACACGTGAGCATCACTGATGTCAAACTATGCAAATAATGTTGTTCATTTCTGTCCGTTCATCAATGGCTTCAGAAGACTTGAAATATAGTACATGATTTGTATGGACATACTTTATGAGAAATATCATGGAAATGTGTCAAAACTCCATTCGTGTAGCACAGAAGAAAAAAGTCATATGACTGGAATGACATGAGGGCGAGTAAATAATGACAGGTGGGTGAACTAACACTTTAAGCTTCAGACTTTCACTTGAGCCCTACCATAACAGCCAAGAGAAAATGCTTTTAAAAGTTCAGTCTATAATGTTGCCACTGACACGCTATTTTCAGTTCTGCAACAACAAAGGCTTTTGTTGATCAGGGTAGACCTTCGCTGACCTTGTTGGAGACTCGTGCCCATGTGTTTACCAACAAAAATCCAGGCTCTGCAGTTTAAAAATGCAACACGCCAGTAGTTTGAGATTGTCTTTGAATTGTTTTTGAAATCCAGAGATTTGTTCTGACTGTGAGCATTGCCCAGATAATGAGCCATAATGAAGAGAAAAAACACTGCACAGATAATGAACCGTAATGAACAAAAGAACATTGTCTTCGTAAAAACAATGAATCTAATATGGATTATTCAGTTTTAAGACAGTCAAGAATTTCATTGCTCTCCTTTCCCCTTCCTTTGTTCATTTTTAAAAAAATAAATCCAACCAGTGTGAGTGTAGCTGCTTCATTATGTCAGTTTCTGAATTTCTCTCTTTCTCTCAGTTGACTGTTTCTGCGCAACATAGAAACCCATCCACTAGGACCAATGAATGTGCGCTTGTGTGTGTGTGTGTGTGTGTGTGTTTTCCACTACACACAATGGCAACTGCAGTGATAAAAGCTCTGCAGCACTCTCTTTCACATGTCTGCATAAGTGTGTGTGTGTGCAGGAGGAGGCCATTTCAGTGTCTGTCAGATCTCATACCGGAGTGTCAGCACTAACAAGCTCCTGCATGGACTGAGAACACTACAAATGGGACACTGCCTGGAGGCTGCGAGTCTTCGCACATGCATGTGTTTGAATGTGCATGAACATACGTCAGTCTGAAGAACGTGACATTAAGTGTCTATATTTTGCAGCAGTATATCGTAAAATGCAGAGAAGACTGTCTGTTTGTGTTTGAGTATGACAGAAGCGTGATATACTGGGGGATGTGAGTGCATAAGAGTCATGAGCCGCATGTGTATATATATATATATATATATATATATATATATTTTTTTTTTAAGTCATACCATTGCTGCCAGCCAACTGGTAGAGTATTCAAGGCTGGAATCATAGGGAAATCCTGACAGAGTCTGCCCTAAAGTAAAAATGTCACAGAGGAAGAGGTTATTGATTTATTACCCTTGAAACTGTCAGAAAATCTGACAAAGCATTGACACAGCAATAAGTGATTAGTGAAATGCCAATTATCCGATACATGCAAACCATTCCCGTCAGTCACCTTCACATTGCGACTACACCAGGCATTCCGCCAGGAAAAAGCTTCCTTTCAAAACACAAACAAATGATTTATGGACGCAACAAGGGGAAGGAATCCCATTGAAAAAGCGGATGCTGCAATTACTCATGTAAAATGACACACCTTTAGTGCATTTAAAAGGTTGTCTTTGTTGAGAGGTACGCCATGGTGAAACAGGGTGGAAATCATATTGAAAACTCACATACATATAAACAGATAAATTATCATTAATGTATACTGTAGTCCCATTCCTCTTCACAAGTGTGAAAAGCTTTAAGCTTGGATGGATGGATGGATGGATGGATGGATGGATGGATAGATAGATGTGCTATTACCTTAAAGGGATAGTGCACCCAAAAATGAAATAATTTACTCACCCTCATGTCGTTCCAAACCTTTATGCATTTCTTTGTTCTGCTGAACACAAAAGAAGATATTTTTAAGCATGATTATAGCCAATTTAAATTCCCATTGACTCCCTTTTGTCTAATGCAACCAAAACTGTTAGTTTCCAACATTCTTCAAAATATCTTCTTTTGTGTTTAGCAGAACAAAGAAATTCATAAACGAATGATTTGTAACGACATGAGGGTGAGTAAATGATGACAGTATTTTCATTTTTGGGTAGGGTGAACTTTCCCTTTAAGCATTGCACACTTATTGCGTGAAGTGTTTATTCAACTTGACTGTTCTAATAAATTAAATCAGGTCAACTTAACAGGTAGGTCAGCTGATGAGTTAAGACAGTGACTGTGATACAGTTCAATAAATCATTCTAGCTGTTAGCAAGGGTTAGAGTTCAGCTGAGAGTGCTGGAAAATAAAGATATCTGTGGCGCTTACGTAAATCCTCTGGGTTTTCTGTGATGGACAGAGCTAGGGTAATTTCCAGATCACCTTAATCGTGGCAAAAAAAGGAGACCAGATATTTCTGACCTTCCTCATGTCAGGCTGAACATGCATGTTTATATGTGTGTCCTTGTGTGAAAGTGTTCCAGTTCATACAGAGCCAGTTGTAATTGTGCATATTTTAACTCTGTTGCATAAAGAGTTTTCCTTGCCCCCTCCTGCTTCAAGCACACGCCACTTCCTTCCCAAAGGAGAGGAAAGACATCTCTTGCCCTCTCTCTCTTAATGTCTGTTTCTCTCTCTAATCATGCAATCGACAGGTTGTTTTAAATTAATCATAAATGCAAATCTTCTTCATGCTTGCTTTCCTTTTTTAAAATCTTTTCCAAATTGCAGTTCACTACAGAGATGATTAGGATGTTTATACAGAGAATTTAGATGCTTTTAACTTATATATAGATTACTGTTTATTGTGTCTTGCAACGGTTCAAACCTCTTATTTTCAGGTTTTAACTTTGAAATGGAAGGAATAGCTCATGGAAAATGAAAATTCTGTCATTATTTACTTACCCAGATGTCATCCGAACGTACACTAAAATATAAAAATAGGGCCTGTGTACTGTGTCAAGATGGAGGAATTTTCTGTATTGATTTTTCACGAGTGTTTTAACTGTATTTTGAAATGCACATTGGATTGTGTTTGAGTTTTAGAGTAATGGAAATGTCTGTAAACTTAACAGATAATGTCCTGGCAGAAAATTACCAGTACCGTTTTTATTTATTTACCTTTTTTTCTTACAGTGTATGGAAGCCAGACTTTTTCACTGAGGAAACAAATAAGGTCTCACAATAGCGACCTTATTCATCACAGTTGTGACATTATGGCACACAAATTTCTTTCTCACAATGGGACTTTAATTCTTATTTTAAACATATCTTTATTTTCTAATCTGAGGCAAAAACTGGCTTCCGTACAAACCTGTATGGTGTTATTTATTCAGTGAAACACAAAAAGAGAATTTTTGAAGAATTTTTTCCATACTCCAGGAGTTTTCATAATGACCAAAAACTCCATAGAACTACTCCACACTACATATAGATTCTGATGTGACTCATTCTGCTTCTTAGATCCTTATGTCGTCAATCAATCTATTATAGAAATGAATTTGGGCACTAGCAAGCGCCTTGATAAACTTTAAAATTGGGACACAGATGACTCCATTTCCTGCAACACAATTATGCAGTCACACATTAAAACATCTCTGGTATTTATGAAAAATATTGCGGTAGAACACACCATGCAGCGCCAATATCTTTCTGGTATCATGTTGAATATTCTTTGTAAGATCTTCTTTGTTCATAATTTCTGTCAGTTTAAGAGACTGAAGAAAACCTGACAACAAATCTAAGCAAACATATTAAGCAAACAAATTTTGATTTAAAATAGCAAACTGTTTATATTTTGGTACATTGTGTAAATGTTGATTGTGAGCTGATTGAGACACCCGAAATCTTCTAAACTTCTATAGCTTTGTGTAAGGAACAAACTAAACTGTAAGGTGTTAAAAAATTCCCTCCTTCCCCTCCCTCCACTGAAGCTCTGAAATCTCATTCGCATCCGAATTTAGATGTAAAAGATTCCATGTCAATCTACCTTGCTATCTTTGACACCATTTACGCCGAATACCATTTCTTATCATGTGTTTTCAAAGCAACTCACCAGTTTGAATCTGCAGAATTGATAGTGAAATTAGATAGCTAGAGTATAAGGGAATAACAATCAAAATTTTCATAACCATATTCTGCAGTGCTTTTATGGCATTTTTGTTCATTTTTGGAGACAGATTTGGTCACAATGCACTGCCAGTATATGGAAAAGCAATGGATACAGATTCTTTACGATATATGTGTCAATATGTTTAGAAGGACAACAGGTAGAGTAAATGATAAAAGTTTATTTAAGGAGCCTCAGTCACTGTTAAATTAATTTCTTTAAATTAAGACTTATCAGTGGTTATCATTTTGTTTCTGTATTTAAAATCTGTCTCTCACTGAAGTGACGGCAGAGCAGCTTATCTGTTTTCCTGCTTACATATTAATATGAAAAGATGCAGTCTCGACTGCTCCAGATGTCTCTGCTTGCGGATACCCTCGGGGCCATCGCTATACCCCGCGCGCGCACCTGTCACACACTCTGCTCCCGAGCTCGATCCAAGCCGGAGTGAGTGAGTGAGAGCGTGTCACTCAGCGGCTCCACCCCTCCGGTAACTACACCCCGCTCAGAACCCACCGAACCCGCACATCAGATACATTCACCGTTATACAGGTATCCCCCCAACGTCCCGTACCGTGGCGAAAAGTTATTTTGGGTGTTTATGTTGGGATTTTAAGGGAACTAACGTGGACTTGGTAGGGTCTAAAAGGTAAAATTGAGAGGGAGGATGATGAAGATGAAGGATGTCTTGGGGTTCGAGTCGTGCTGGACGTACTGGACGCTGTTTTTTGTCTGCGCTCTCGTGCCGCTCCCAGCGCGCTCAGATATCACTTGCACCTCGAGCTTCGCACCAATACGCCGGAATGAAGCGCACGCGAAGCCAACAGCTTTTATCAGCCGTGATTTTGGAAGTGCACCGGACGGCAGCAGTACTGATAAAAACTGGAAATGGAGACTTGATGGAGCTCAACTTTCCCCCGAAGCGCTCAAAAAGTCTTCTTTCGTGTCCTGGCGAGAGAAACTGCAGAACGCGCACATATCCAGAGCGGAACGGACGAGCCCAGCTGAAGAAAAAGACGGAAAAGTTTATCCAACAGAGGAAACCCAAGTGAACAGGAGAGAAAAGCGCAGTATGTTTCCGCCTGACAGCGCGGCCGGTTCTCGGTTCGAGTTCAGGCGTACCGGAGGAGTTGACGGTACCGGGAAGAGCCCGAGGCAGAATGAGCCACACCTGATCACGTCCACCTTTGCGCTGTCCGGAGATTCGGCTCATAATCAGGCCATGGTGCTGTGGTCCGGACACAACAGCAGCGTGAGTGTAAACTTTAGCCAACGTAGTTCACTTGAAAGAGCCATACTTTGCTAATTGTTACTTATATACACTTGTAAAGTTAAAATGGAACAAGTGGGTTATCTTGTCTGTAGTTTTGTATTGTGATGGCTTTGATATTCTGGAGTAGTTCACACGCAGGACTGGTGCGCGGCAGCTGCAAAACCAGCACGCGTACGCGTGCGTCACCTTTTTTTGTTTCTTTATAGCAAAAACAAAAAAAATCTCTGTTGTGTTTATGAACAGAGACTCTGCAACCAAAGCGTACCATCCAAAGCATAGGTAAAAAAAACGCACAATTTCCTTCCTCAAGCATTTGACAGACCACAAGTTAGGCAGTGAGAACATTATCCATAAATGAAAAGAAAAATCAATCTGCCTCCTCTTAATATTAACGATTCTTTAATGAATGTGTACTTTCCAGAAAGGATTATATTGATTATTGAAAGCCACCAGTTCTCATAACACCCATACAATTATTTATCTGTTATTCTGATGATTTCAAAGTATGTGTGAGCATAATAGTCTTTCATTTTTATTGTCACGGTTGTGCTCATACTCAGCTTTCTCTCAAATTTCTCTTTAACTCTTTATTTATATGGCAGATTTGAAGATTTTATTTGTAAATCTTGTATGAAAGATTTTGTATGGAGATTTGTTACTGTTCCTTTATTTGTATGTATTTTATGAGCAACACATTTCATACAAGAATTCTTGTTTCTAGTGTCTCATAGTAGTTGCCCTCATATCTGAATATGTGTACTTATATTTGTGCTTCCTTACCACAGACTATGCAAAAAGAGTAGGATGTCAAAATATGTAGTATTTATGAAATTGTAGGCAAGCAATACCCGGATGACCTACTGCATCTGCTGAGATAATGAAGTGTGCAGCTAATGGACACTTTTCTGTCCCATAAGGCCATGGTAGCTGAGAGAAGTAAAAAAATGGTTCAGAATTGTGAGCTTTTGAATTGAGAATAGCTTTTGGTCAGAAAGTACTTTCTTGTGGCTAAATATTGAGTGCATTATTTTGCAGTTGTTGTCAGTAAATCATATGTCGAAAGACAATGTCAATGAGATGCATTTTTTTCCAATCCATTGCATATTAAGTAAGTACAGGATTTCGGACACAGCTTTCGTCTCATTACCTGTGGTTTGATGCATACTTCATTAGGGCATCTGTTCTGGGATGCAGATGTTTCAGAAGAACCTTCCAAAAAGAGTATGGTTCAGTGCACAGTTCAGAAGAATGAATTGATATTACTTTAATATGACTGTCAATTATCTGCCTGCACCACTTTACTTTATAAACAATCAGTTTCTTTCATCAATAATCTACTTGCTGCATCTGCTAGATATCTACATCTAGCACCCATGGTGCTCTGTTTGTATTTCTCCATATGCTGCTGTGTTTTGAGTGTGAATGACACCTATTCTTTGTAACCCAAACTCATTCCTTTTCCTTCACAATTTCCGTGCCTCATCTGAAATATAAATGACCGACTCTGTCAGCAGACTTTTAGATTGGCAGGGTAATACCTGCAGAATTTATGTGTGCGTGCGTGTTTCTGCAGTGCTGCTGATGCCATCAGAGTATCTTTCACCAAACCGCATGAGTAATGTTTTGCGATGCCACAGATGCAAACTGAACGTCAGAGAACAGATAGCATCCACGCAAACTCTTTCTGTCTCTATCTCGCCTTGACATACACACATTTATTGCTTTGCACACAGACATTCGCTGTATTGATTTGACACATTTGACACTGCTATACATAACGAAGCACCAAATTGTTTAAAGAATAGCTTTCAATAATATATAAATAAAAGCATCACACACAATCGTGACGTTAAATGAAAAATGAGGCCCATATGGTATTTTCTAAAGATCCGTTTAGGAAATGATGTTAGCATGAGAAGAGATGACACCGGTAGCCTCTCAGCGGCAAGCAACAAATGAAGCCCTCTGTCATGCCAGTTTTCATCAAATGTGAAACCTTACCCGTTGCTTCCTGTAGACACTCTGTCTTATTACCAACCAAGTGATAAAGCTAATGTCTGGCCTTTCACACCTCTGTTGTACCTCGCTCAATCACTGGCATGCACACATACAAGTGCTATTTACGCACTAAGACGCATAGGCAATAATGGTGCTTCTAATTATTACTGTTATTATAGTGCAGCCTGTGTTAAATACCCTTGTTTGCTCCAGAAGGTGAGAGCAGATGGACAGATACCTGTAGAGTAGGATACAGCTATACTCAAAGGTGTCATAGAGAGCGTGTTGCAGCCGTGCATGTGTGTGTGATGACATCACGGAAGAATTGGAGACAAGGTGTTTCATTCGATTAAGTGCCCCGAGAAGTGGACTTTACAGGTTATTACACCATCTTAAAGGGATAGATCACCTAAAAATTATTATTATTATTATTATAAAGGTTAAAAAGTCATCGTAATCCATATTAATTGAGTTGTTTAATCTGACTAATGAACTATTGTCTTAATAATTGTACTACATAACATTACTTTTTGTCAGTTTGAATATGTTTGTTCACTTAATGCAAAATACCTAATTTAGCCATTAAATTTGTCAGTACAACAGATTTCTTCTTTAGCAAATTTTTTTAAATTAGTAACACAATACATTTTTAATAGCCATATATATAGTCTTATAGGACACTTAAAATGTTAAAAGCATATCCAGGATATAATTTTTAATGGTTGTACATACTGTAGGCCTCAACTCTTGACACACAAACCCCAAGAATGGTGACAATCCAGAAATGTAAAAATGTAAGCTCTTCATTTTTACATCACAACACAACAAAACTCAAAAATCAGCAAACAGCAAAACAATATTCTTATGTAACCGCATAATTTATTCATGCTGCAATGCATGCTGGGAGCTCACAAACCCATAATTCTAACTGTGTTAACTCTGTTGGTCTGACAGTGTAGTTATAGTTTCAAGAAAATTATATTTCTTAGTATTTGAGACTCAAAAGGTTTCGTAAACTGTAAAATATGTAGTTGTTTTGATTACAGTGTATATGATGGAATGGATTTATTTCAGTTTTAATATAACTAAATTACATTGTCAAGTTTTCATATTAGACAACGCAACAGATTCTTTTTAATGCTTTAAAATATGACAATTTATATTAATTAAATAATACATTCACATTTATATAAATACACATGGATCTAGTATGAGTGACTCAAGTTTTGTTTATTTGTGATGACATTGCAGGGTGTTTTGAATTAATGCATTTTGTCAAGTCAAGTGAACTTCGACTGTAGATAAGTAAAGCGAACATTATATAGAGACTCTACCAATTGGAACACAGCTACAATTTACATTTTATGATGATACTTGTTTGGCTCATGCTGTACGGCTTTCAACTAGAGTAACGTTGGCATGTTTGAAGCATTTGCTATATTTTGATGTTAGTGGCTTTAGCGACCAAATTGATCCGTAGCAGTTTTCCTGAAGCAGAGTGAGTGTGAGTGTGTGTGCAAGAGAGAGCAAGAAACTGTGTGTTCTGCTGAAAGTGTACTCTCTTAGGCCTAATGTCACTGAAAGCTGAAAGCTTTCACTTTTGATTCACGGCAATGGAGAGGCTGTTTGGCCGCTTTCTCAATTGTAAAAACAATCAATGAAAATCCATAAAGATGATGGAAATGCAAGAGAATCATTTTGCGGCCCCTGCTACGCTTGCCCTTGGGTCCTGATCCATAGTTTGCCCTCCAAAGTCCACGATGACATTTTCTCTGAGGAGCCCCCGCAGAGCAAGAAATCATTGTGAAGGTGGGGTTTGTGTGTTTTGTTGTCTAGACAAAACAGATCTTATGCAAATGTGGCTAAGGAAGCACATCTCCAGGGGAAGTCGCTCCACAGGAGTTTGATTGTGATCGAGCAGTGATTTTAGCGTTCTAAAAAACTCTCCGACCTGCTGTGAGAGAATCGCAGATTATGGCAGTACAATCATAGGTTGCACAGGGTTTATTCTGTTTGCCTGTCTGTTGCGCTGGAGTTTCATGTTGATGCTCTGCTGATGCCCTACAGGAAGATGGCAGTCAACTACGTCCAAGTGAGGACTTGTGCGTGCGTTCATGTGAAACTTTCAAGGGTGTGTGCGTGCATGTGTTCGTGTGGGTATTCATGGCCTGCGGAGAGCATGAGGGATGTCCTTGAAGAGTTTGGCTGTCCATCCAAATGTCTACATATCCTCCAACAGTTTCACTCTGGAGTGACAGCCAAAGTGGTTGTGTGTGTGTGTGTGTGTGTGTGTGTATGTGTGAGCAAGTGTATGTTCATTTGTGTGTGTATGTGTGCGCGTCCTCTCTATCTCCGGGCAGCAGAGTGGCTGAGCCTGTAGCAGTAAATACTCTGAACCGGGGACACATCAAGCCTGGTTAGTTTTAAAGGACTTTTCGATATTAGGGTGGTTTGAGAGGATGCCAATGTTTTAGTTTTGCAGCAAGTCACTTTTTATAAAAGATTCCTGAAAGAAAGTGAGTTTTATTAAAAGAGTATGCATCTCAAAATGTTTTTTCTTTTACAGTTTAAAAAATATGGAGAACATTACGATGGAGCAAATAAATCAAAGGTTAACTGCTACCCACCTATAGACAAAAAGGATACAAATATTATATATGTAAATGCTAAAACTGGTAATATTGATATCATTAAAAATAACTTTTCTAGTATCTTTTAATATTTAATTTATTCCTGTGATGTCAGCTGAATTTTCACTCTAAAGGGGTCATATGATGCTATTTAAATTTTTCCTTTCTCTTTGGAGTGTTACAAGCTCTTGGTGCATAAAGAAGATCTGTAAAGTTGCAAAGACTAAAGTCTCAAATCCAAAGAGATATTCTTCATAAAAGTTAAGAGTCAACAACTCCTACCTAAAATGGCTCGTTCTAACACGCCCCTACATATCTACGTCAAGATGTGGAAAGATTTGCATAACGCCGCCCAAATGTTCACGCAAAGAAAGAAGGCGTAACTTTGATTCTCGCTGTAGTATTGTTGCTGCTGTGTGTTTCGTTGTGAAAGCGAAACTTTGTGTGGCCTTCCAAAAGAGGACGATATCCGCTTCGTCATGTCTAGAGCTGATCCGTGCTGGTCGCTGAGGAAATACTACAGCTTTGCACTGTGGATCGCCGGGTCGGCTTTCACTGTGGACGAAGCGGAGTCCAGCCCGGGGTCGTCACGTGTGGTTGCCGCAAGCCCGCCGGCCTCCGCTCACTCAAGCCGCCGGCAGCGCATTTTATGGAGGACTGTTTCTTGATCCTGGGAGAGTAAACTACAATGCCGGCTGTTCTGACTCACTGTAGGTACGTTTTTCATATTTAAAGGATTTGACACTGACGATTCAAACGCAAATTTCTCCGATCACAACTGCAGACATGGTTTTATGATTAAGTTGCGCGATGCAACGCAGCACGTAAAAAGACAGTATAAGTCATTATAATCCGTAATTATATCCCCCACTGGATGCAACAAATGCCTCGTTTGTAATGGGTTTTATTGGTTTTGTCTGGTCATCCTGGGAGACGGTATCACAGTATGGTGAGGGGCGTAACATTTCCGTCACACGCTTGAGGTATTTGGCCAATCACAACACACTGGATAGCTGGCCAATCAGAGCACACCTCGCTTTTCAGACAGATGAGCTTTGTAAAAATCGACGTGTTTCAGAAAGGCGGGGCATAGAGGAGAAACAATAATGTACAGTATGTGGAAAATAATGTGTTTTTGAACCTTAAACTGCATAAACAAATTTCATTACACCAAATACACAAAATAATGTTCTTATGTTCTTATCATATGACCCCTTTAAATTACTCCAGTCTTGAGTGTCACATGATCCTTTTGAAATCATTTTAATATGCTGACTTGGTGGTCAAGAAACATGCACAATATTTTTGAAGATACTGTGAAAGAATTTGTTTCAGGATTCTTTGATGAATAGAAAGTTCAAAGGAATAGCATTTATTAGAATGACATAGAAATCTTTTGTAACATTATAACTTTACTGTCACTTTTGATCAATTTAATGCATCCTTGCTGAATAAAAGTATTAATATCTTAAAAGAAAATATTACTGACCCCAGACGTTTGAACAGGAGTGTATATTAATCATGTCTTTTTTAGTTCCTTTCTTCCTTTTTCTGTAATTCGTGCAAAGATGATGAAAGATGTAAAAAGTTTCAGCAAACTATGCTTTAATACAAAAATGAAGTTCTCTGAAGTTCATGTAATCTAAAGTGGAGTAGTTACCTCGTGTGACATCAATCTGTACTTCTGATATTAGCTATACAATAACCGACTTCCTAAAACTTTCTAAAGTAGTGTAGAGGGGCATTTAAGAGCTTCAGTCCCTCTGTTGGACAGCAAGTTATATCTGTTTACCTGCATTACTCTTAAGAATTATATGTTAAAGTGAATCTATGCACATTCTGTCTTCTATAATTTGTCACTTAACGTGTAGAGCTGCTTGCATAACCTCAGGATTTATTCTCTCAAACCCTGAAATCTCATAATCATTATTAGAATCTACCAGAGCGATGTGAATATATTTTGTTAAACTCCATGTTTTACAGATTCATGTATTGTGCCACTAACTAATCATTTTAAAATCATATGATTTATGACACACAGCCATTCTCAAAGTATAAGAATATCCAGTACCAATAAAAGTTTGAAACTGAAATAATTTGTCATTTGCTCAGCACAGGGATTTATGTACAAAGTGGAGGGAAAGTGAAACAAACAGCACTACTCTCAGCATTTCCACAGCCGAGGATTATAAATATCTGGAATTTAAAAATTCTTTCTCTTGTCATTGTAAAAAATGTTGTTGTAAAGCTTAGCAATCTTATATTAGAGGATTACATGTACAAATGTAGTAGTGGTTCCTTGAAGTCATCCTTAAACCTAAATAATTAGACTTCTTTTTATATTCCTGATCTTCTTTTCAGGTTATTCTGCTATATGTGCACATTTACAAAGCTCCATCACTCAAATATTTGCTGAAACTCACAAATGTGGTAGAGATGGTAAGTTCAGTCAAGTTCAAATTTCTGACTGTCACTTCTGTAAAGGGGACTGCAATACAACATTTTGTGCCAATTCAGTCTGATTATTTTTCAGTCTGAGTTTTTTGTGCATCAGTAAATATTGCTCCTTTGAATTAAAAGGTCGACCAGTAATACATTTTACCAATACCAAGGTGGGAAAACTAAACTGGCTAAAGCTCATCACTATATTGAATGCATTAAAAATGTCCTTGGTCTTTCTATAGCCCTTTATGTCTGTAGCAGGCCATGCAAAATGTATGAAATCTCAGGTGCAGTTTATTGTACAACCAAAATCCCAATAACATCCAGAAAAAAAAATAAAGAAAAAATGTAACTAGAAAAATGGCCATAAATTAAGCATAATCAGCTTAAATGACATCCATTAATGCACAGTGTACTACTGGGTGTCATTTAAGCTGCTTATGCTTAATTTTCTGTCTTCAATTTCCTTTTTTTAGTCTGTCAGTGTGAATGTGAGCAACCCAATGGTAATATAAATCATATCCATGCATCATGTCTTTTTTTTATAACATTGTATATGAATAATTCCGCAATACTAATAATATTGGACTATAAAGACTGATGGAGATTTATGTACTACATGTAAGATTTATGATTTATTTTTCCCAGATGAAGTCGTATGTGCTGACAGGGTACATCTCCACATACTTGCATTTTTCTGCCATGCTCCAGGTTTAATTTAAAACATTTGATTATATAATCAAAATGACAAAATATGCATTAAGTATTACATAAGTATATGCATAAGTAACAGTAAAAATAGGATCATATATTTAATAATGATAGATGTAGATACATTCACTTGAACTTGTGGAAAATAAATATTGTAACTAATTTAAGTTGTTTAATATACTCTTGAGTTAAATTTTTAATATGTCCTTGAATTACTTTGTGGTCAGTTTTGGTGGATTTAGCCATTCTGTTAACTATAAGTAACTATGTCAACTACCAGTTATTAGAGTATTAGTAAACTGTCTGCTTAAAATCTACTAACACTTTATTTTGATGGTCCCCAAACAGACATTTGACTGACTATAAGTTACTTTGCAATTATGTCAACTTATTCTACTAACCCTAACCCTAACCCAACAGGCTACTAATACTCTACTAATGAGAGTTAGTCACTTTATTTTAAGGTCCATTTCTCACTATTATCAAATCATTAACTACGACTTTTGCCTCAATAAACTCCTAATTTGCTGCTTATTAATCGTTAGTAAGGTAGTTAAGTTTAAGTTAAGTTTAGTTAAGTTTAGTTAAGTTTAGGTATTGGGTAGGATTAGGGATGTAGAATATGGTCATGCAGAATATAAGTACTAATAAACAGCAAATATGTTAATATTAGGCATGCTAATAAGCAATTGATCCCTATACTAAAGTGTTAGCAGGTTAGTTGGCATGTAGCTGCAAAATTACTTGCAGTAAACAGGATTTCTAAAGGCGACCAATAAAATAAATTGTCACAGGGCAAATCAGTTCCCCTCAAATTTACAGTGGTGTCCTACAGGTGTAGCTCATCACATTAATTATGCCATGTTCCACCAGAAAGTGTCCATATACTTTCTTCTTCATTTTGAATTATATATTTATTGTTTTAAATTTTAAATTTAACAATCTTCTTTTTTTTGTGGAATTTTTTGCCTATAATAAATGCAAAAAAATAAAAGTAACATTATATTAAATAATTTTTGTCTTTTTTTATATAATACAGAAATATTGTAGAGGATAAAGTGTCCAAATATTTTTGAGGCCAATGTATTTCTCAATAATAAATTGTGCTCAGTAATAATAAGATATGTGAAAGCGGCCATGTACCCTTCACATTCAAATATATGCAGACCAGTGACCTGTTTTTCCTTCCAATGGGAATTGCAGTGACGGATTTATTCATTATGAGCTGCTATCCATGCTTTGTCACAGTACTGAATATTAATGAGCATGCAGATTAATTGTGGTTATTGTACACTTTCCCGGGATGTAGAGAGCAAGTGTCAGAAGTGACCTGGAGATGGGAGATGAGAGCATTTGTCATTGGTCTTTAGAGAGACAGAGAGAGAGAGAGTGTGTGTGTGTGTGTGTGTACTTGGCACTGATGTGTGTGTATGCCTGTGAATGTCTTTGAGACCTGTGTGTGTCCGTGAGTGTGTCTAATTATTGGTCTGTAGAGAGTCAGCTTGTCTCTCTGTCTTTTTAATTAAAGGCAGAGGCAGCGGAGGTCGAGTGGGTATCCAGACTCTAGAGAACCATGGTGAAAGACACAGAGAAGAGCAAAGGAAGTGCAGGGAACAAGAAACAAAGGAAGTCAGATCAAAATAAAATAGCATAACATAGAGGTCACACGAAATTTAGAGAGCAAGCTATTATAACCCAGTTCTGCCACAGAAAGGAAGTGACATCACAGAATCTGTGTTTACAGGGAGCAGAGATACGTTCAAGTCAAAGTTAAATCCCTTGAGTGTCTTTAACGTTAATGATGCAACCTTTTTGTTTCAGGCTGACTCTCTTTATTTTGACTTTGTTCAGATGACAGCTCAGTTCAATCTATTTTTATCTCAATGGCAAAACTTTCTCTCATATTTCTAGCTCTTTAACCCCAGTGACAGCTTGCGTTAATGTTCTGTGGCAGGTCTGAAAAATAAATCTCCTCTAAAAGGCTACATACATCCTTTTAAAAATGACTAACACCTCTGTTTAACATTGTGTGGAGAAGTGCCATGAATATTTACCGCTTTATATGGGCCAATAATCTCACAGCAGGTTTTTCAGGGAGCTAAACAGCTTATTGTTCATCTAATACTTTTAACATCTATTTTATATTTCAAAGACAAAAAACAAAGCTCTTCTCTTTTTCTTCACATTTGTTCTGTTCATTCTTCACATGATGTGCATCTTTCAGTTTCTCCTCAACAGGCCTCCTCTTTTTTCTTTCTCTTATTTTTTGTTGTTGTTTCAGTTAAATAAAATGCCATAGCCAAGCATTACATTTTGGTTCTGTTAAACTAGTTTACACAGCCAGGGGGTGCAGTTTCCTTTTAATTTTCCATATAATTTAAGTTGATTAAAAAAATGCCAGTGGTCTGCAGTTAGGAGAATTATAATAATAACATATATTGTTCAACTTAGGCTTTTAAAATATGAAAAGCTTCGCTTAACCTTTAAGTTAAAGTGGTTTCCATTTATTATGCATTCACGGGCTCACTAGTTCATGTAAGTTTAGAACACAATTTAGACTAAATATCTTGCTTTATCTTTGTTTAATATAATATAGAATAACTACACTATAGTTTTAATATCACTATAATTTGCTTATCTAGGCTCATGTGTCAGGTTTGGTTCATTTTGAGAATGTTATGTATACTTTTGATGTTTTAGTCACTAGAAAGTTTACAGGTTTTTGTAGACACTGAAGACAGCACCACCTATTTGTGTGGAGGTACAGCACTGGCTTTCTCCAGAATAGTTGAGATCTGTATCTCATAGGGTTCTTTAGAGGTTTTATTGTCTTTGAGGCAACCTGGATTCACGGGACAGACAGTCCTATTCTTATAGACAAAGAAACACTGAAAGCACATTGATTTTCTGAAGGAGAAAAGGCTCCTTTCTTTAATGGTAGGCTCTATTTACTGCTTTTTCTTTTTTACATCCAGATACACCCTACATCACATGTACACGCCTGCTTCTCGAAGGCATTAGTCTGAAGCTGTTTATTCACTCCTGTGTAAAACATGCCTGACACCAGTGAAACTCAGCAGGACTAAAAATTTGATTGTTTTAAGAAACTAATGATTTTATTTGCCCCACAGTTTTTAAAGAAAACAAAATTAGTGTGTTTAGCAATGCGCTTACAATGAAAGGGGTCATTCAACTAAAGTGTGAAGCAAGTATTCTTAAAGAACTTACACTTGTAAAAACTGTATGATGAATTGTATGTTTCTTATGTTCCAAATTAAATTCAAATGCTGTATGATTGCACAGATATAAGTATATAAGGGCATTTGTGTTTGGCTGTTGTAACCAAGGAATAAATCTCTCAAAAAACCTCTGAAAGTCTAAATTCATTTCTCTGGTAATCAGCAGAATGTCACAGTTGTTCTTTATTTCTTTAGGCGGAAACAGAGCACTTTTAACTGGATGTAATCATTACATGGGGTGAGATAAAGCCACCAGGAAGACGTGCACTCATTTATCATGTGCATGTTAAGCTTGTAAATAAATTGTCATTGTCATTGTCATTGTCATTGTCACTTGTGAAGACCTCCCTCTGTTATTGTAAAAATATGTATTCCTACACCTTAAGATTTTCAGATTTTAATTAAGATATTATTTGGTTATTTATGTACCTTTATTTCAATTGAGACCATTCTCAAAAATGAGTTCCTAAGAGGACATAGCAAAACAAGTACCCAAAGTACTAGCTGATGACTTTATGACTTGTTTGTGTATGTATGTTGGCAGAAGCTCATGTGCCAGTGATTCGTCAGAAAAATGGAGCGTGGAACATGACTGAAGATTCAAGGAGTTTTGCAATCAGAAGTCTGGAATTCCTGCCCAGTTCTCTAAGCTGTGGAAAAGCTACAGAAAGAATCGAAATAAACAATAGAAAAAGTGAAAAAAGCACAAGCATTTTATATATAAAACCAAAAAAGAGGAGCTCAAAATATGCACAAGATATCCAAGTTTGGTTACACGTAAAGATTTATATGTGTGTGTTTATGTGTATGCTTACATGAGGGTTTCTTTTTATAACATGCAGTAAAATAAACCTCCCAGCTGTTGGCAGTGTTATGAAGGCTGCTGCTCTCAGCAGAAACTTTATGCACTGCGTGTGTATGTGTGTTGTGTATGAATGTGTGCGCATATGTGCACCTGCTTGCGCTCTAACTGGGGGATCATCTCAGAGCGATGCGTATGAAGGTCATTTATATTCACACATGTATATTCATATGCAGATGTGTACTTGAGGATTATGTTTATGGAACTGGATAATGTACAGAGTTTTTATTATGGCCTTGTGAGGCCCCCAGGCTTTCTGGTGAATAAACACAAAATAAGATCCAGAAGTGGGTGAAAATGATTGAAATTTTCAACAAGACAGAATCGAGCAATGCAATGATTTGTGGATTTTCCTAAGGCAAAGCAATGAGCATTAATAAAACATAAATATGAATAAGTATTCTCCTTTTCTAGGTGTGTGTATGTGTGTGAGAGCGCACATCTTTTGCTTATTTGACTGATGAGAAAACGCCTCTCGCCCCAAAGCACGAACTCTTTCTTGAAATTCATCTATTGTGTGTATTATCCCCATAAACTCTATTTCATGCTATGAGTGTCTGCATTTCAAATCACGCTGTGAGAACTCTGACATACTTGCAAACAGAAAACATGGAGGGTCTTTCATTTACTTTGATGGTTTATCATTAGAGCGTAAAGCGGTACGATACCCTACAGCCCCAAATAAAGCACCGGACACAAACAAACAAATATAGTAGTACAAATGTATCTAAGATTTTATTACTACCACAGAATTTATGATACTATGAATGCAGGCCTTCCATTCAACCTCCATTTTTACCCTACCTCGTTATACTATTCAGACATGCGAAGCATATGATAATACAGCTTTATGTTATTAAAATGAACCACTTTAAAAAATCAATTCTACTTTTTCATCCCATCCCCTCCCTCCATTTTGCAACATTTTTTAATGCCTTGAAGTTTATTGATTCATACGGCAGCGTCTAAACATGATACTCAGAGAGCACTAGAAGACAGATTGAGGAGGAAACACTATAAAAGGGAATGAAAAGGGGGGAAAATGAAAAAGTGAGGAATGTTGGATTAATATTCCACACACTCCAAGCACACATCGAAACTGATTGTTTCAATTCCACTAGAGTTAAACTGATATATTATGCCCAGTCTGTTCATGATCACTGGATTTATGAGAGAATAAAGATTCCTCCGTCCTTTGTATTTTATTCAAATTGTGAGCATAAATTTCAGTTTGGCGCTAACTCAGGGGGTGTATTACAGTACACAGAAACAAATTAGTGCCAAAAACACTGAGATATGAGCTGCGAAGTCCACCAGAGAGAAACAAAAGTCACAATGTGCTGCGTGACTCCTTTGAGAGCAGAATCACAATGAACGTGTTTCTCTGCTCTCATAGAAACAGTATTGCAATGTAAAATTCAGTGTTGTCCTGTAGAATGTTCAGTGCTTTACTCTGACTGCATTTTGCTGTTGGAATGCCAGTGGAACAATGAGCAGGTAGTTCCATTTCATTTCACCATTTTAATTGAATTCATCTGAGTGTTTGAAAACAAAGTCTCAGACCGAAAAACTGACACAGAACATATAGACTTTTTAATCACCTACCCAAGTGTAGGGTTTCGGAAACCGTTTTAATTATGGCCTTCATCATTTGCAGTAAAATTACCACTTAAAATGGGTCATCTTGTTTTCTTGATTGTTTGTGCTTGCGGTCCCAGATTGCCGCTGTTTGCTTTCAGGTACGAGCATGGTTTTCTAGGTTATTTTTGCCTCAGACAACCTGCTGGGGAATCATGAGCCTCTAGTCTGTTTTACTCTCCAATAGGATTGATTGGTATACCAACACTAAAAAAAGTAATTTGGCAAATATCGTTACTTGGCCCAGTCAATAATGTTCCGCTCTTTAGCATAGTTTGGCATTTCAGGCACTGTGACTTGAAGCATGAAAGTGAATGTGTTAATGTGTGAGATTCATTAAATGTGTTATGTTTTTCAACACATTTATCTTTTGACGTTACAGCTGTTTCGTTCTGTACTTAAAGAAATTTACAAATAAAATCCAGATGGGATTAACAAATCTAAAGTCATATGCACTTTTTGTATGGTGGGATTTGACATCAAAGCTCCATAAATATGGTATTATTGTAAAAACATTACTTAAGACAATCAACAAAAAGCATTTTTCATATAATTGTATGTGAAATTGTTATATTATTTACTCATTGCAGCTTGGCATTGGTTTAGAATTTGCATTCCCTGTGCATTTTGAGAAACTGAAGAATTGTGCTTAAACTGTTGTAGAAATCTACTTTTTTCATAAGCATTGCAGTCACTAAATCCAACACATACACATTACTAAGTGTGTTAATGTATTAGAAATGATGAGATAATCATGAATTATTGACACTGGGCCTATTTAACAGTCCTACAGTAGTTTCATTTCATTTTGCCTGAGGCTGTTTATTTGTTGCTTAAGATGTTGATTTAGTTGAGGTGCCAGAGGCTGGTATTCTACTGAAGCCAAAATTTTGGTATTGATGCAACAATACTCCCCAGTTCAAGTTGCATTTAGTTAAGCCAAGATCGGTATCATTTATGTTCTGTGGCTAGGAAACTAGAAACCCCTCACAGGCCTTATTCTTCTCTTAGAAAAAATAAAGAATACAACATTCTATAATGGCTTCAAAAGAAAAATGGAGAAAGTAAGACTTTCAGTCAACAAATTGATTTAAAATGTCAACCTGTCCCACTTCATATATTATTTCATTTTTAAAAAGTTATAGCTTAAAAGCTGAAGTTTACAAGTGTATCATGATTTCCCATGAGTGGATTTTAAAAGGCTTATGATCCTCTTTGAGAATAGCCTTGAGTCTTCTTCAAAATGTCATGGTCCACAACAACATAAATAAAACAGAATAATTTTAGTAGGGTAGTAACTTGGAAAACAGTAATCAATGGGGGGGGGGGAAAGAAAAATGTTTTGTGCTTATTTGTGCAAAAAGGCGCTTACTATGAATAGTTAGAACATTGCTGTGAGAATTGGTCAAACATGTACATTTTTTCATGTTTTCTGTATTTATTTGGGGGGTAAACATGCAGATTGCTGACCTCTAATGAGTTTATAGCAATATGGCAAAACACGTTAAATGTGCTTAGAGTACTTCACTTTTATTAGTTTCTAAAAGCATCATCAAATTAGCCAGTCTTTAATAAATGAGCATGCAATGTGTGTTGTAATTCTGCAGAAATTTGCAAAGGTTTCTGTGGAATTCTGCAGGCACAGATGCTATACTGATATACTTATTATTAAAAAGACTAATAAAATAAACTATTGTTATTCAAGCCACAGGGTACATATTACTTTGGCTAAATGAAAATGACTTAGAACTGATTTAGGATCTTATTGAATATGGCTGAAACACATACTGTACATTAATGTTGGAATATTCTGAATTAGTAAATTATAGTTTAATGTAATCATATATCTAATTACATTCTAACATTGTTAAATATTGGGCCACAGAATAAAGGTTCAGCAGACATTGTTTATTGTCATTTTAACGTTGGAAAAAAACTTATAGGCAAAAACTGGTTGTTCAAATTGCATGTGCCTTTTTTTACTGTGTACACCTGATGTCTTTTTGTGTAATATGAAAATATACACACATGCAATACACTTTTAGTGAATCCTACTGTTTTTAATGCTTGTAGGCACCAGAGTAAACGTCCAGTTTGGAAAAAAACAAACAAACAAAAAAAAGGTTCCTAAAGTGATGTCTTGCCATTTCGGTCTCAAAAGCTGTAAAAAGTATTGTAAGCTTCCCCTGGAAGACACATCAGCTATGTTAGTAGTACTATACCATCTGTTCTTACTCCGGTTATTGTTTTTGATTTCACTGCTACTTGTTGTCACTGTCAAGTGAGCAGCCTTCAGTGGATACTGATTGGTCTTAGCAGGAGTTGTTTCCATGGTATCATGCAGAGCACAACAAAATGGCCATGCACAGCACTATAAGCTGCAATTTAGATAATCATATTTCATGGGCAAATGCAATAAAGTAAATGAAATAGATATGGGAATTATGGAAATGGAAATGTTCAGTTGTAGGATTCAGATTTTATGACATACCGGCTCTAGCTGAAAAAGACAGGAATGTTGAGTCTTCAACAATGTTGACATGTTTTGCATGAAATGAAACTTATTTCTGAGAGAACAAAAAGGTAGAGGAACAAAAAGATGAATGTACTGGCGAAGCTTTTTCATGTATTTGAGGTTAGAAGAATAAAGCGACTGAACAGACCTCAGCGTATTGACTGTAATATGACAGTAAGTCATTCATGTTTAAACTGAATCTGATCTTAGCCTGAACATGAACTGATCAAACCCACCATTCATATGCAAATGTAATTAAATCTGCATAACATCCCTGCACATATTATTGACCTCATAGAAATGGACAATAGAAACCTCGACTTTGATATTAATATTCATTTTCAGCCCCATGGACACCGGTCTCTCTCTCTTTGGCTCTTTCAGGAGATGTAATTAGTTCTAGTATCACGGTGGTTTCGCTGGTTCAGGAAGCTGAGTGAGTTTGACTGGGGTCCTGCTCTTTCAGATATGCTGTATTTGGATATGCTAATAGTTTGTCCTCCTCTGATTGGTTAATTAACCTCAGATGAAAACGTCCCGTCACAGGTGGGGCCGTGAGGAGTGAAGGTTGCACACACACACGCATACGCAAACACAGGACCTGGTATGGCGGCGTTAGTAAAGTCACAGACTGCCGATAGGCTGGAATAGGTTTTCCTATAACGGCTGTGTTTGCATCCGCATCCGTTTTGTGAATTATTACTCAATTTTCTTTTAGGTTAATGACAATACTCCTGTTGACTGAACTCTCATTAGGGAACAATCATGGAGTGTGAAATGAAATATTGGATCTTTTAGACTAATATTCATTAGTGTGTGGACGCAATACTGAAGACTGTGTTCTCACACAGACATGGTCGCAAAGGGACCACTTACTGTCTGCTTTTTATTCAAAGTCTCTCTCTAGCCTTTTCTTTTTTTGTGGTAAAAACTCACAGTGGAAAGACAGATGCTCGTTTGTTCGCTGTTGTTTATGTGTGTGTGCTCAGAATGTTTTGTCAGGTGGGAAGAGCAAAGCATTTTACCTGCCACGTTTCAGCGTGACATTTGACAGCTTGAGCGTGTTTGTGTTTTAGCGTATGCGTGTACAGCGTCATGTTTTTTTCTCTCTCTCTATCTCTCTTTTCTTCCCCTGATCATCATTACCTCCATCAGACTATCCTGGCTCTGAGTGCATTGCCTCTTATTCTGCTGTCATCTCAAGATAATAAAATTCACACCTGATATTTACTCTCATCCATCACCGCAAAGCTGGCTGACAGACATTTTATCATTTATCGTAGCACATTAAGAGTGCTGTAGCTGGGGAAATGTGTAAATGGGGACTGCTGGGTGATTTGTTAAATGTCTGCATGTTTTTCTTTCAGGTGATCCTGATTTTGACAAAACTGTTCGACTTTAACCTGGGAACCGTGACGGAGAGTTCGCTATGGAGGTAAACCTACTTCTGTGAATGGAAACTCTGAGTTTATTCAGTTATTTGAGCATCAGTGCTCTGGCACCCCTTGTGAAAACAAAGTACTCTTTAGTATGTTTTAAAAAGAGAACTTATCATATGCCCTCTTTTTCCCGGACATGTCCTGTTTGGAATTTCTTAATTGCCTGAAGGGTCTGGGATTTGGCTTGGTTTACCTATTGTTTTGAAACTTGCTGAAATTAATGACAGAAAAGTAGTTTGACCAGTTGTGTGCAGACATCGTACATAATTGACCAATCAAGAACGTGGGATGATGATTGCATGATAATGCAATTCAATGAAAATGTATTATAGTTTCATTTATATTAAATGCAATTTACGGTGGCCGAGAGAGCTCAATGCGCTGCAAATGAAAAAAAACACATACAAATAGAAAAAGCACCTGCAAATTAAGAAAACATCTTCATCAATTTGACAACAGACACGCTGCAAATGCTAACAACACAACCAAATAAAGAAACGTGCTGCAATATTCAAAAACAAATTAAGAAACGTGCTGCAATATTCACAAACAAATAAAGAAACGTGCTGCAATATTCACAAACAAATAAAGAAACGTGCTGCAATATTCACATACAAATAAAGAAACCTGCTGCAATATTCACAACCAAATAAAGAAACGTGCTGCAAAAACAGAAACGCGCTGCAAATGCTCACAACACAACCAAAAACAGAAACGGGTTGCAAATGTTCACAACCCAACCATAAAGAAACACGCTGCAAAAACAGAAACGCGCTGCAAATGCTCACAACACAACCAGAAACAGAAACGGGCTGCAAATGCTCACAACACAACCATAAAGAATACATTTATTATATAAAAAAATAAAAATGGTTACTATAGTTAATCCATAGTAGCCACAAATTAACCATGGATTTACTACACTAACCATAGTTTAACCATGGTTTTGTACAACTGTGGTTATACATATAGTAATCAATAAAAAAAAAACTTGTTTAATTTTCGTTTTGTTAGGGTAATTTTGGCATTGTTGGGGTCCTCCCGTTGTGGTCTGTACTTGCGTTTCTGTACTTGCGTGGCTGTGTTATGAGTTTTCGTTTCTTTGGTTGTGTTATGAGCATTTGCGGCGCGTTTCTGTTTTTGCAGCGCATTTCTTTATTTGTTTGTGTTGTGAGCATTTGCAGCGCGTTTCTTTATTTGTTTGTCCTGTGAGCATTTGCAGCGTGTTTTTGTATTTGATTGTGTTGAGAGTATTTGCAGCACATGTGCTGTCAAACTGATGAAGATGTTTTCTTAATTTGCTGGTGCTTTTTCTATTTGCATGTGTTGCAGCGCATTGAGCTCTCTCGGCCACCGTAGCAATTCGTTTAAATTAAAGTGCTTTTTAAAAGGTAGTTTAACTATATCTTTATATGAAATTTCATAATTCCTCCTATTGTTTTCGAAATATGGTTAAAGTCTACTGCTGAAAGTAATGACACATTTATGGTAAGCTAAAATATACATTTATGCCATTTCTATTGAAACTGGTTTAGCATGTATTTTCATGTATTTGTAATTGCACATTTGAAACGATGAAGTTGCAATTTAGTATGTAATTTATTAACTTTGGTATAATTTGGATATATTAATTTATTACTTTTTATTAACTTTTAACTTAAATGTAATATATAATTAGGCATCTACAGTTTTAACCAATTTAATTATATTACAATTATAATACAATAAAAATGTATATAATTATAATCAAAGTCCTTTACATGTGCTTTAGTATGTTAGTCAACACATGAAGTGTAATTAACTTCTTTAAAGTATGACAAATGGCTATTTAAATAATTATTAAAATTTACTTTAAAACATTTAATTTTACATTATTATAGTGCACTTTTTAAAAATGTACAAATATGTAGTAAGAAACTGTTTTATACTTTTAAGATTTGAAGCACACTATAGTGCACGTTCAATAGAATTAAGCTCACTTCTTTTTCACAAGGGGCAGCTCATAAATTCATGTAAATACAGAATCATCTGTTGTACGCCTTCTGTATGTAAAGTTTGCCGTTCCTCATGGATGTGTGTTACAGACTCTATATTTTTTACTCAGTATTTTATAGTGAGAGCACAGGGACCATTTTGTAACAGTGCTAGGAAAAGGGCAGGGACATAAAGCTTGCATTCTTTCAATAGTAACTGGTGTGAACATTCTAACTGCTGCAGCATTGCTGAACCAGCCTGAATGAAATTATCTGATAATGCTGTGGTATTAGTATTTCGCTTCCAGCCCATTACAAATCAACACACATTCGTACATTAGCCACAAGTGCGTTAGTGGCAAGTACAGCAGACTATATGAATGGCAAAGATCTGGGATGAAATTCTGCTCGGAAGCACTTTCACTGACCATTGCTGATATGCCCCTGGGTGAAGTACTTAATCCCTGTCTTCTCCTGGGACGCTCTGTACCATGACCCGACTCTCTCTCTGTCTCTCTCTCTGTCATAGTGCGTAGACAATGGAAAGAAAAGAATTGCAAGGTAGCTGTGTAAGCCAGGCTTGTACATAAAGAAAGAAAGCACTGACTATACATTCTGTCACCTCACTTTTTGAAAATTTTCCCCCATTAATTTCGACTTCACATCACAGAGAACAATCATTTACTCATTTATAAACCCTCACTATTCACAAAACAATTTTTTCTGGCTTTTTACAAGTTGCTGAGAAGCTCGTCATACTTTAGTATGCTTTTTTAAGTTTCTGATTAGACTGCTGCGGTGCATTTCTCTCTGGCTGTCTGAAAGGGTCTGTTTAAAAATTCCCCTATCAACTGGGGTGTTTCTCACTTGAGCATTTCCAAACTATTTTATCCATTAAAATGTCTCCCAGTGAAATCTACAGTTCACTGCGATTAAAGTACCTTTAATTAAATTTAAAAACCCTAGAACCTCAATTTTTTAATGGCTAACTGGTTCTGTCTGAACTAGTATAGCCCCTTTACTTTTATGCTTCTGTACTGTTCAGACCTGCCGTGGAATTGGGGCTTCAAAGATGTTGAATTGACAATTTTTTGTCCTTAATTTAATTTAAATATTAATAATATTTAAAAGTAAAATGATTAGTGCTTTATTTAAATCAGCCTAATAATACAACATAACCACCTCTCTGCACCTTAAATTTAATTACTCTATTTATTATAGTTATGTGCTTGATTTTTCCATTTATTAAAATTGTGATTTACACATAAACTCTATAAATTACAACTGGATGTAAATGGAATTGAACTAAAGAGTAATTGTAGCCACAAGCGCAACATGATCATCATCATCAGTACAGCTGATAGTTGGATGGACTTTTGTTCGTTTTAATTAAAAGAATAATGAAAACAATGTTGCAATAATTAAACGGCCTACTTGATATGTTTTGGGAGATATGTAATATGACATCATCCTTTATCAACATGCCATCACTGCAAACGTGTGCATAGACACAAATGCTCGCGCTCGCACACACATACACACTGCAATCACCTTGAAGGAAGGCTTTGTTTAATTTCTTTTTGGCTGCACGCCCTGATGAGATTTCCTCTCCTGGTGTGTCACTCAGAGAGGGAGGTGAGCTGGGGGGTTTACAGAGAGAAAAAACAGAAAGCCATTATCAAACTTCCACAAACAGAAATGGCATAAACAGGAAATGAGGAAAAGGAAAGTGGAGGAATGGGAGAGAATGAGGAACAAAGAGAGAGTGAATGGAAGAGAGAGAGAGAGAGAGAGAGAGAGACAGTAGCGGGGGGAGGGATGTGGCATTGTGTTATTAAAAGAGGTGAATGTTAAAGCTCAGCTTGCAGGCTGTAGTAAATGATGTCGGTAATAACAGTATGAATGATTAATGAATGTTGCTGTTGGCTGCATAAAAGGAGAAAAAAAAATGAAGACAAATCACGGCTCATTCAGAGGAGCTAGTTAATCACACTCTCCTGTGTTTTAAAATAAAGATACACGCTCTAAAAAGTATCCAGCCTGCCCATGAGATTGTTAAATCACACACACGTACCCAGGCGTATTTGTCCTGAGAGGAGGAGTAATGTCCTCTTGAGTACAGTGCAGATCTGCTGGAGGAGAGAGAGAGAGCGAGAGGGAAGCTTGACCGGACCAGAAACGTCAGAGGAGCTTTTTAGGGCAGGAACTCAAGCACTGTTCGAGGGCACTCAGAGAACCATCTTCCTCTTCACCTGTGCCGCTACAGCTTACACAACCCAAATAACCTCAACAGCTCTGAACAGCCGTGTAATTGTATCCGATGGTAAAAGTGTCAGAGTATGAGCACCCTCAGCGCATTCAGAGATGAGCACTCGAGGAGATAATGCTTCAGACGACACATACACGTGTGCTTCTCCAGCAACTGTCTGGCCTAAAACCATTAGCGTTATTATACTTGTAAGAGTTCGGCAGACTCTCCTGTCTGCTGTCGTACCTGCTGGAGAAGAGACGGTGTTAATGAGTTCCGATGGAACGGAGACATGCGCATACATAACAGCTTCAGTTAATTACGCCAATGACTTCTGAAAATCTCAGCTTCGCTGCAGATGTGGCGCACCGTGCTCCTGACACGTCGAGTTATAGAGCTCGCGTGGGGGATGCGGGTTCTAACATGGCCCATGATGTTTCCTGTCACCTTTTATTGTGCCTGTCTAATAAAGAGGCAAAAGACTGTGTCCACATGTCCATGTTATTTTGAGATTTTGTACTAACCAGCTGTGATGGCAACAAGGGACACGCAACAAGACATTTTGGTTGTTTGGTTTCTGTCCTTCTGGGTAGCAGTTTGTGAAATCGAACTGGTCCAAAATCCTGATCCACACAGCTGTATATTCAACAAGTTCTTAAAGGCTCTTTTGTCGCTTTTGCCCTTTCAGTGAAGACAGAAAAATCACATGATTCAGAAAACGTCTTGTGTCACGCCCGGTTAGGACAAGCTGAATGGCTTAAAAAAATCCTCAGCTCTTCTTTTTTGTTTTCACTTTGCTTTGTTTGAACTCAAATGTCTGTGTGGGTCAATGACACACGAGTCTCTACAGTAAAGAAAAGGAAACATCCTAAAAGTAAGGAAAATCTAAAGATATGTTTCAGTTGCCTAGAAATACTCTTTATATTGCTTTCATATTGTTTTGAAAAACTTCTACGCCATTTAAGAAAAGTTTCAGTTTAATGACTCATGCAGTGCAATCATCAAGTAGCAGTAGTATGTTTCTTGTGTCAGTGTACAGTGTACTATTTTTTTGGTATATACAGTATATATATATATATATATATATATTATATTTTCTTTTAAACATGAATAACTAACCTATAAATGTCATAGTTTGGGATTTTTATAGTTTACCACAGAAGAGGTGTATTCAAGTTATTGTATGAATTGGATTTTAATTTAAAACTAATAAGGTTCCATTACTTGTTAACTATATTAATTAAAATTAACTAGCAAAGAAAAATACTTCTGAAACATTTATTAATTTAAAGTTATTTTAAACATTGGCATTTTAAAAATATTATAAAAATCAAAAGTTGAATTTGTTAAGAAGATTACTTTTATTACATAAAAAATATATAGTAGATTACTCACCCTCATGACGTTTCAAACCCGTAAGATCTTCGCTCATCTTCGGAACAAAGAATTAAGTTTTTTTTTAAATTAAATTCAAGAGTTTTCTGACCCTCCATGGATAGTAATGCAACTGACACATTAAAAGCCCAGAAAGGTAGTAAGGACATCATTAAAAAACTCCATGTGACATCTGTGGTTCAACCATGTTATGAAGCTATGAGAATACTTTTTGTGTGCAAAGAAAACAAAAATAATGTCTATGCAGGGTCAGAAAGCTCTCAAATTTCATCCAAAATATCTTCATTTGTGTTCTGAAGATGAACGAAGGTCTTACGGGTTTGGAACGACATGAGGGTGAGTAATTAATGACAGAATTTTCATTTTTGGTTGAACTATCCCTTTAAATAATAATTAGCAATACATTTGTTACAGTATTTATTAATCTTCGCAAACTTCATTTAATACAAATACAGCTGTTCATTGTTGGTTCAGGTTAGCTAAGTTCCATTAAATAATATTAACAGATACGACTTTTAAAAATGTGTTAATAAACGTTGAAATTAACATTAACTAAGATAAATAAATGATTTAGAAATATTTTTTCTTTGTTAGTTCATGTTAACTAATGCAGTTAACTAATTTTAACAAATGTAAAGTGTTTCCATATTTAAAATAAATTAACAGATAAAATGTGTATTTGTAGGTCAGTAGATTTTGGGACAACATACGAGAAGCTGACAGATAAAGTGATGATCAGAACGATGCTGAGCTATCTGTACGTCTGTCCGACCAATAAGAGGAAGGTGAGTGTGTTCAAATGCATCAGAGATACAGATGTATAAAACTGTCAGATAGAAAATATCAAGCTAATATAATTCTTCCTCTTCCTCAGATCCTGATTTTATCTGATCCGGAGGTGGAGAGTAGTTTACTTATCAGTTCTGATGAAGGAGCCACTTTTCAAAAGTTCAATATTAACTTCTATATCATGAGTCTTCTGTTTCACCCTACTCAGGAGAATTGGATACTGGCCTATAGCCATGATCAGAGGGTACACACACACACACACACACACACTTGCACAGCCTCAAGAGGTTCTACTTCTACTGAACAATTAAAAGCAGATAATGTGGATAATTAAGTGTGAGAAAGATAATTACCTTTGTTGGCTGCAGTTAGGGATCTTACAGTGAATGTGTCTATTTCTCTTTTGGCTGCAGCTTTATAGCTCGGTGGACTTTGGTAAAAAGTGGATTCTTGTTCATGAGAGAGTAACTCCAGGGCGATTCTACTGGTACGATACACACACACACACACCCACACACACATACACAGACGGAGTAATTTTTTTACTGATCATCAATCTCATATATCACGCCTACAGTGCAATTTCACACTGAAAATTAATCTGACTGCAAGAATATACCTGCATGCGCACACACACTATCACAGACTGAAAATTAATCCAATATTAAACCCCCTCTTTACATCCAAAACACTGACACTGATAAACTTACATACACACACTTTGTATGTCTCTTTCCCTTCTCTCTTTCTCTATCTACCTCCATCTATCTCACTGTCATGTCACATCTCTCTCCCCTGTGCTTCATATTAGCGTATGGTTGGAATTTTGATCAGGCTTTATATTTTAATCCCATCAGTGTGAGTTTTCTGTGTTTGTGTGAGGTGTAGTCAAAATAACTGGTTGCCTGTCACATGCTCGATGAGCTGTGGAGACAACCAACAACATGTCTTCACCCCTGGGTTTAACGTCCCAATGCACACACACATTTCTCTACATCCTTTCAAAAAATATATACATCTTTTCTTTGCTGCTTTGTACTGTGACACACACACACACATATATACTGTTCTGATTGTGTTTGTGTCACTGAAGCCCTGCTGTGTCAGGTTTGGTGACTACAGAAAGGGAAAATGGAAAAGTTTAACCTCAGAATATAATAGGTCTCGGTATCAGACTGGGTTTGAGAGGAATGTTTAACCTCTCCCTTCAATTATCCAAGTCTGAGTTTAAAGTCTGAATGGGATTGAGAGAGATCTTGAATCTCAGACAGATAATTGAAAGAAAGATTTATTTTCAGACTGAGATTTTGAGAAGTGCTTTAATCTTAGACTGGGACTCTGACTGAGATTATTGAAGGCGTTTAAATGTAGTATTATTTTGGTAAAACTTTCAATAAGGTTTGATTTGTTAATGCATTAGGTATCATGAACTAAAAATGAACAATACATTTACACAATTTATAAATCTCAATTAATGTCAATTTCTACATATACTAAAACATTTTTGACATTTCAGGTTCAAGTAAATTATACATTTTATAATATATTTTATATATATTTATAAATTTACAATAATCTATAATAATAAATGCTGTAAAAAGGTTACTTCATTATACCTAATGCATTAACTGATGTTAATGAATTAAACCTTGTTGTAAAATGTTATTTATTTTCTTAATTTTCTTGTCTAAAAAAAGTATATATATATATATATGTATATATATATATATAT
>NW_015505233.1:3396818-3401356 GCF_001515645.1 Sinocyclocheilus grahami | reverse complement strand
AGAAAAAAAATATATAAAAAAAATAAAAAACAATATATACATATATATATATATATATATATATATATATATATATATATCTTGTCTTGTTTTCTCATTTTGTTTTCAAATGTAAAAAAAACTGTAAAATTAGTAATATTGTAAAATGTTACTACAATTTAAAATAACTGCTTAATGTGATTTACTCCTGTGATGCAAAGCTTAATTTTCAGCATCATTACTCCAGTCTTCAGTGTCACACGATCCTTCAGAAATTATTCTTATATGCTGCTTTGGTGCACAAGATACATTTTGAAAAATATTTTTTTAGGATTCTTTGATGAATATATATATATATATTTCTAATATTATAAATGTCTTTACTGCCACTTTTGGTCAATTTAATACATCCTTGCATTAAAATAAAGGTTTGAATTTCTTTGAAAAAAATCATAATAATCTTTATTTTTTAAATGGTAGTGAACATATACAAATGCTGCGTCGTAGATTAGCAAATTGGTTTTACTTTCATCAGGAACCCACTCCAGCTGATATATCTCAATGTCTGTCAGTGATGGACCACTTCCAAATCACAGTCTGACTCTTGAGATTGACCCTGCCAACTCGAGGGACGGGGACTTCTGCAGTTTGCAGCTGACCATTGAAATGCTGAGCAGCATGCTGTTTCTAAATCAAGATCACATGAAAACGTTTATGTTGAGATGACAAGAAAATTACATTGTGATCTCAAGAAAACAACCTTTTAAGAGGTTTTAATGTCACACTGGAACTGATAGAGACGTTTAGAAGAAGGGGTTTAATATCAGACATGCAATAAGAGAGATGTTCAAATTCAGATTGAGATTAATATTAATTTGAGATTGAGACTGTAAATAGGATTTAATATCAAACCTGTAGAGGTGGAATATCAGATTTTTACTGAAAGGTTTCATTTTGGATTGTAAGATATCAGATTGTGATTGTGTTCAGACTGTCTCAGAAGAAAATATGGATAACAAAAGACAAGACGTTAAGATGATTAAAAATCTCAGAAAGAGGATAGGATGGCGAGTGTGTATGTGCGTCACAGGTGAAAATAGGTAAGAAATGAAAGTGTGTATGCGATGGAGAATGGTTTGTGGGAGCAAGCTGTGTGTGTGTGATTAATTGCTATCAGAGCAACAATAAGGATTCACTGGAGACAGACTGTCTCCTACTGGAGCAGTGGAATTATGCTGTCCATCACTACCCCTCCATCCTTCCCCTCTCCTCTTCCATCACTCCATCACTCTCATGCTATTACCGTACTCATCCGTCCGTCCCCTGCTGGCACCTCCTTCTCTTTCCTTCCTTCTTCATCTCCTCTCCACTGGAGCCCTTCCTGATTGTTTTCTTCTCTTCTGTTCTTTTTTGTTTTCTGTCTTTTTCTTTTTCATTTTCAGGGCGCTGAGTGGTCTGGATAAAGAGGCAGACCTGGTGCACATCGAGGCTCGAACTGACAGTGGACGTTAGTCTCTTTCTTTTCCTTCTTTTGCCCCTCAAATCCTGTCTTTCTTTCTTTTGCCTTTTTCAGTTTCTCTCTTCCTCCCCACCTAGCACTCTTGCCTACGCTCCTATCCTTTTTTTTTTCCTGTGTCGCAGTGAAAAATGAACAGATGAATTGTGGACAACAGTAAATTCAATAGTAAATGGTTCTGGCTTCGTTCTGGCAGACTGTTGCGCTTGTGTTTTATCCTTGTGGGACAGTGTTGCGCATTAAACTCTATTGATATGAGCCTGACACAACACAACAGGCCCTAAGCTACGGACAGTCTAACAACAGCAATACATTTAAATGTGTTATGAGTGATGCAGCGGTTACACCAAACTAAATTTGAAGCACGGGGAAATGGAGAAGGTGGCAAAAGCTTCTTTAGTTTTCAGGCGGCAATAATCAAACCTCTTCTAAAAGAAGAATTTGAACCAGTTCTTTCAGTCCATTCTATTTAATAGGCTATCTTATCTGTCCATTACGGTGGCCGAGAGAGCTCAACGCGCTGCAACTTAAGAAAACACATGCAAATTGAAAAAACACCAGCAAATTAAGAAAACATCTTCATCAGTTTGACAACACACGCGCTGCAAATCCTCACAACACATGCAAATGAAGAAACGCTGCAAATCCTCACAACACATGCAAATGAAGAAACGCGCTGCAAATCCTCACAACACATGCAAATGAAGAAACATGCTGCAAATCCTCACAACACATGCAAATAAAGAAACGCTGCAAATCCCCACAACACATGCAAATGAAGAAACGAGCTGCAAATCCTCACAACACATGCAAATGAAGAAACACTGCAAATCCTCACAACACATGCAAATGAAGAAACACTGCAAATCCTCACAACACATGCAAATGAAGAAACGCTGCAAATCCTCACAACACATGCAAATGAAGAAACGCTGCAAATCCTCACAACACATGCAAATGAAGAAACGAGCTGCAAATCCTCACAACACATGCAAATGAAGAAACGAGCTGCAAATCCTCACAACACATGCAAATGAAGAAACGAGCTGCGGCAGGGGTGTTGCTAGACCCTTTTTACAGTAAAATACCACTGTGCCCCTGTAAAATATTATTGATAAATCCTCATGTCATGTGTGTTTTTTATCAGCGGTTTAGAATCAGAGATAGTGATGCCAGATTTGCCAATTAATCACTCCTTTGATCTAATTAGTCAAATGGGTTTGCAAAAAGACCAGGGGCCTCATGTATAAACATTGCGTACACACAAAATGGGCATAGAAATGTGCGTTTTCCACTCACGTATCTGGATTTATAAAAAATAAACTTGGCGTAAATATGTGCGCACCTTATGGATGCTCTTGACTTTCCTGGAGTGAGAAAAGTAATGAAGTAAACAAGGATTTTAAACTCTGTTTTCATTTCGATATGCACATTTACATTAAATATTCCACTCTCATTAATGAAGATAAGCACTGAAATTACATAAAGTCATTACGCAGAAGTTAAACCAAAATTAGGCTATATGAATTTAGACATATTTGTAGCGCTTAATCACTTTTCCTGTGGCATGCAATGTTTTAATGACAGCGAGGAGCGCTATATTAATTCTTATTTAAACTAAACTGCAGATCTCATGTTATGAGAATTTTTTTTAGCGAGAACAATGATCAATGATGCACACTTACTTCAATATATAATGGCGGACACTGCTGGATTCGCTGGAACGGTCCATTGTCCGGTTTGAATAATAGCTACTGTACAACCGCAGCTGCACAGAGGTGTTGATGTCGTATGAAGGCACCTCCACAACATTATGAAAAATATCACTGTATTGAAATACTATTTGGCCAGTGGAAAAGAATGAGGTCAAGCATATTCTAAAATGAGCTTATCTGAGAACTAAACAGTTTTGTTTTTATATATTTTAATATATTCTAAAACATTCTGGATGATTTTGGCAATAAAAATTAATGTGGCACAAATGGCATTTAGTCCGTATATCATATTTCCTTAACGTCTTGTACCTTTGACGTTAAACATGGTGTCACGTGGATGGGAATATGCATGGAAATGATATTCAGATGAGGTTATGCATAGTAAAACGAGGCATTGTAAGCTCCATATATGGTGATTTCAGTGAGGAGACGGGGTGGAGATGCACGTACGCACAATCTTTCCCTGACTGGGATTTATAAAGGGATTTTTGCGCAAGTTCTGGCATGGTTTTATAAATCTGTAAACTTTTGTGCGTACGCAAAATCTAGCTTTTGTGCGCACGTACACTTTTAGGATGAAATCTATGGAGAGTTTTATACATGAGGCCCCAGAAATGGTTTGTGATTCAGTTTGATTCATTCAGACAGTTCATTCAGGTACTGCAGAGGTTTCTCACACTGAAACAATAATGACATTTTAATAAGACAGAAAACAAAAAGAACGCTGGATATTTACCTACAATTAATGGTAGAAAACAAATTTAGTTTTTCAATAATGTAGCAGTTTATTGTGTGTGCAGCTTGTAAACAACTCTGTACAGCAGATAAAAACAATTTATACAATTTTATTTTAAAATAATAAAAAAGAGTAAAAAAAAAATATGGGCCTGTGATCCAGTACTGATGAAGGGCTAGAAATGACCCTACACACAGGTAATGCATTCTGAGAATTGAAGTGTTCTTCCACTCCAATTTACTGAGTATGATAAAGCTTTAAACTTTAAGGCTTTTAAACAAGTCAAACTTTGTTTTCCTAGTTTAAAATTACAGTTAAATTATTTGAATTTCCATTCATTTTAATTCTGCTTCCATGTAGAACATGCATTCTTTAGAGACTATTTTTCAGTGTTATTACAAACCAAGGGGTCTTCTAATTTATTGTAGGCTACTGGACAAGTTGGTGATCAGAATGTGATGAGAAATGCAGCACAATAAACAGGGACTTTGTTGGTTTAAATTAAACTTTACATTTGAGATCCATTGAGTTACATTGTTATATCAGTCACATGCTAGCTCAAAAAATCAAACTGAGAAATGTTTAACAATAA
>NW_015505233.1:3361626-3396358 GCF_001515645.1 Sinocyclocheilus grahami | reverse complement strand
TATATATATATATATATGTATATATATATATATATATATATCTTGTCTTGTTTTCTCATTTTGTTTTCAAATGTAAAAAAAACTGTAAAATTAGTAATATTGTAAAATGTTACTACAATTTAAAATAACTGCTTAATGTGATTTACTCCTGTGATGCAAAGCTTAATTTTCAGCATCATTACTCCAGTCTTCAGTGTCACACGATCCTTCAGAAATTATTCTTATATGCTGCTTTGGTGCACAAGATACATTTTGAAAAATATTTTTTTAGGATTCTTTGATGAATATATATATATATATTTCTAATATTATAAATGTCTTTACTGCCACTTTTGGTCAATTTAATACATCCTTGCATTAAAATAAAGGTTTGAATTTCTTTGAAAAAAATCATAATAATCTTTATTTTTTAAATGGTAGTGAACATATACAAATGCTGCGTCGTAGATTAGCAAATTGGTTTTACTTTCATCAGGAACCCACTCCAGCTGATATATCTCAATGTCTGTCAGTGATGGACCACTTCCAAATCACAGTCTGACTCTTGAGATTGACCCTGCCAACTCGAGGGACGGGGACTTCTGCAGTTTGCAGCTGACCATTGAAATGCTGAGCAGCATGCTGTTTCTAAATCAAGATCACATGAAAACGTTTATGTTGAGATGACAAGAAAATTACATTGTGATCTCAAGAAAACAACCTTTTAAGAGGTTTTAATGTCACACTGGAACTGATAGAGACGTTTAGAAGAAGGGGTTTAATATCAGACATGCAATAAGAGAGATGTTCAAATTCAGATTGAGATTAATATTAATTTGAGATTGAGACTGTAAATAGGATTTAATATCAAACCTGTAGAGGTGGAATATCAGATTTTTACTGAAAGGTTTCATTTTGGATTGTAAGATATCAGATTGTGATTGTGTTCAGACTGTCTCAGAAGAAAATATGGATAACAAAAGACAAGACGTTAAGATGATTAAAAATCTCAGAAAGAGGATAGGATGGCGAGTGTGTATGTGCGTCACAGGTGAAAATAGGTAAGAAATGAAAGTGTGTATGCGATGGAGAATGGTTTGTGGGAGCAAGCTGTGTGTGTGTGATTAATTGCTATCAGAGCAACAATAAGGATTCACTGGAGACAGACTGTCTCCTACTGGAGCAGTGGAATTATGCTGTCCATCACTACCCCTCCATCCTTCCCCTCTCCTCTTCCATCACTCCATCACTCTCATGCTATTACCGTACTCATCCGTCCGTCCCCTGCTGGCACCTCCTTCTCTTTCCTTCCTTCTTCATCTCCTCTCCACTGGAGCCCTTCCTGATTGTTTTCTTCTCTTCTGTTCTTTTTTGTTTTCTGTCTTTTTCTTTTTCATTTTCAGGGCGCTGAGTGGTCTGGATAAAGAGGCAGACCTGGTGCACATCGAGGCTCGAACTGACAGTGGACGTTAGTCTCTTTCTTTTCCTTCTTTTCCCTCCTTTGCCCCTCAAATTTTGTATTTTTTTCTCCTGCTTTTTCAGTTTCTCTCTTCCTCCCCTCCTAGCGCTCTCACCCTGTCTTTCTTACTTTCTCCCCAGCCTCCTATGCTTTTTTTCCTGTGTCGCAGTGAAAAATGAACAGATGAATTGTGGACAACAGTAAATTCAATAGTAAATGGTTCTGGCTTCGTTCTGGCAGACTGTTGCGCTTGTGTTTTATCCTTGTGGGACAGTGTTGCGCATTAAACTCTATTGATATGAGCCTGACACAACACAACAGGCCCTAAGCTACGGACAGTCTAACAACAGCAATACATTTAAATGTGTTATGAGTGATGCAGCGGTTACACCAAACTAAATTTGAAGCACGGGGAAATGGAGAAGGTGGCAAAAGCTTCTTTAGTTTTCAGGCGGTAATAATCAAACCTCTTCTAAAAGAAGGATTTGAACCAGTTCTTTCAATCCGTTCAACATAAATATTTAATAGGCCATTTTATCTGTCCATGCCTTCACAGTAGAGCAGGCATGTGGAATCAGAGTTGGGCAAAATTCTGAATTGAAGAACTGGCTCCTTTTCAACTCATGAGCTGCAAATTGGCCACACCCTGAATGACAGGAAAAGGAATTTAGTGAACTGCACTTCAAAGACATTCACACAGGCAGGGGTGTTGCTAGACCCTTTTTACAGTAAAATACCACTGTGCCCCTGTAAAATATTATTGATAAATCCTCATGTCATGTGTGTTTTTTATCAGCGGTTTAGAATCAGAGATAGTGATGCCAGATTTGCCAATTAATCACTCCTTTGATCTAATTAGTCAAATGGGTTTGCAAAAAGACCAGGGGCCTCATGTATAAACATTGCGTACACACAAAATGGGCATAGAAATGTGCGTTTTCCACTCACGTATCTGGATTTATAAAAAATAAACTTGGCGTAAATATGTGCGCACCTTATGGATGCTCTTGACTTTCCTGGAGTGAGAAAAGTAATGAAGTAAACAAGGATTTTAAACTCTGTTTTCATTTCGATATGCACATTTACATTAAATATTCCACTCTCATTAATGAAGATAAGCACTGAAATTACATAAAGTCATTACGCAGAAGTTAAACCAAAATTAGGCTATATGAATTTAGACATATTTGTAGCGCTTAATCACTTTTCCTGTGGCATGCAATGTTTTAATGACAGCGAGGAGCGCTATATTAATTCTTATTTAAACTAAACTGCAGATCTCATGTTATGAGAATTTTTTTTAGCGAGAACAATGATCAATGATGCACACTTACTTCAATATATAATGGCGGACACTGCTGGATTCGCTGGAACGGTCCATTGTCCGGTTTGAATAATAGCTACTGTACAACCGCAGCTGCACAGAGGTGTTGATGTCGTATGAAGGCACCTCCACAACATTATGAAAAATATCACTGTATTGAAATACTATTTGGCCAGTGGAAAAGAATGAGGTCAAGAATGGAGAGCACTGATTAATTTGGCTAGACATAGAGATGTGTGGGAAGTTTGTGTGTAAGTTCTAGATTGTGTTTGTTGTGTGGGTGTGTGTGTGCCAGCGAGAGTGAGAGAGATATTGATCATCTGTTTTTTGTTTGGTGTAGATCAAGGCGTTCTTGTGCACAAGCGTATCCTGTGTTGATAAATCTGTGTGTGTGTCTCACAGAAATGCAGTATATTACCTGCCGAGCACAAAAGTGTTCAGAGGAGGGTAGGCAGTATCCATTCAGCGGCCGAATTGACACCAACTCACTCGTGGTGCAGGACCAATACATCTTCTTACAGGTACAGATGTGTGTGCGTTTCATAAAGTGCATAAGGGTTTGTGATTTAGATTGGTGTGGGAGATACCAAAAAAGTGTGTGTATGTGTGTGTGTTTCACGATAATCTCTGTCTGACTCTTTTTATAGCCCTCCTTTTATCTCTGTCAGTGGCGTGTAAGTGAGGGATAACCATTGAAACCAGCCTCTCCATCTTTAACAGCAGGCCAGGGGAGGACAGGACACGGTTTTGAGTGAGAATCCCAAACCTGGACCCTCCTCTGTCAATACAAGCGACTTTCTTTAGACTTTTGTAGCTTGAAGCTGTTGGATTTGAGTTGACAGAGAATAATGAGGTTATTGATTCAAAAAGCGCAGGAACAAGAGACTGTCTGACACCCCACACCTCACGCAGGAAAAACACAGTGTAGCACCATCCTCACCCTGTGAAAGTGGACACACACATGCACACACACACACACACACACACACACACGGCCTAATTCTTTGGACATCCAAGCTCTATTGACACTGGATCAATCGAAGCATTAGAGCTTTAATGCACTATGTTTACAGCCTAATAGCTACAATCTACTTGATAAGAGTGTGTACAACATGTGCGTATGTGTGGGTCAGGTCTTGCCAACGTTCAATAAATTTACATTGCGCTTTAAAAGTTTGATTTCAGTCTGACCAAAACAATAGCTTGCTACCGAAATGCTTTTTTTATTTTTGTGAAGTCGGACTGAGAGAACTAGATAATGTGATTGCATCTTGGCTTCATTCAACATGTGTACATGTTAATCAGATTGCAATTGGTCTTGACATTGTGTGTTTGCCTCAAAAGAAAGATATGGATTTAATCCTTCAAATATTTGAACCCCACAAGGATAGTAAAAACCTGAAATAAAAGAAAATAATCTAAAATGGAAGAGATGTTGTTACAATACTGGAAACGTCAATACTATTGCTTGAAATATTTATATTTAATACAATTATAATGATACCCCAGGGCAAAATTGCAACAAAAATGTGATCATTATTTTTTTTTTATATTTTCTTATCAACTGAGACTTAGTTGATAAGAAAAAGTTCAAAAGTTGAGATTCCTCAGGCCAAATACATTTTAAATGTATTTTTATTATTTTTTTTTAAAAAAATTCTTCTTCTTATTATTATTTCTATTGTAATTCTGTTCATTGAACTAAAGTAAAAAATTATATATATATATATATATATATATACAGTGCTGTGAAAAGGTTTTTCCCGTGTTTTTTGTTTTTTTTGCATATTTGTCACACTTAAAAGATTCAGATCATCAAACTAATTTTAATATTACTCAAAGATAATGCAAGTAAATACAAAATGCAGTTTTTAAATGATTATTTATTTTATTAAGGGAAAAAAGCTGTCCAATTATTGTGTGTGCAGCTTGTAAACAACTCTGTACAGCAGATAAAAACAATTTATACAATTTTATTTTAAAATAATAATACAAAAAATAAAAAAGAGTAAAAAAAAAATATGGGCCTGTGATCCAGTACTGATGAAGGGCTAGAAATGACCCTACACACAGGTAATGCATTCTGAGAATTGAAGTGTTCTTCCACTCCAATTTACTGAGTATGATAAAGCTTTAAACTTTAAGGCTTTTAAACAAGTCAAACTTTGTTTTCCTAGTTTAAAATTACAGTTAAATTATTTGAATTTCCATTCATTTTAATTCTGCTTCCATGTAGAACATGCATTCTTTAGAGACTATTTTTCAGTGTTATTACAAACCAAGGGGTCTTCTAATTTATTGTAGGCTACTGGACAAGTTGGTGATCAGAATGTGATGAGAAATGCAGCACAATAAACAGGGACTTTGTTGGTTTAAATTAAACTTTACATTTGAGATCCATTGAGTTACATTGTTATATCAGTCACATGCTAGCTCAAAAAATCAAACTGAGAAATGTTTAACAATAATCACACATTATTTTCTAACCAGTAAGAGTAGAGCGTAAACAGGTGCTATCAAGCCCCAAAATAACCAAAGGCACTTTAAAAGTGGTCCAGATAATTGTGCAATAGCTTTCTACGAGAAACAGACTAAAATTTCAACCAAAGTCATTATACTTGGTGCTTATTCAAAGTTAATTATTCTTAGAAGTTATTCTTTAAATTCATCTTCTTCAAACCTCTACATAGACAATAAAATCACCATAGACTCGTGACTATACATTTGACATACACAAATAAACTGAAATTATATTTTCTTTTATTTGCAACTTCAATTTGTACAGTTTAATAAAATCTGATTTAACCTACAACAAGCTAGATAATAAAATCACTATAGACTAGTGGCTATATATGTGACATACACACAAATCTTATTTGTTCATGGTACATATTCAATATTAAAACAATTAAGACGTACTGCATTCTGAGACACAGTGTCTTTTAATCAAATATGATATGCTGCGTTGGAAAGTGAAAGTGCAACTGATTTGAGAGATTTTTTTAGATCAAGTACTTTACCGTGTAAATTTACAGCTCTAGCTCTTATTTTGGCAGAAAACTGTGGAAAACTGTTTTTGGTGAATTTTCACTGTTTCATTACTAATCTAGTAAAATGCTATAATTGTCCACAAATGTTAGAAATTATGTGAATGGCGTACAGTGTGTTCCCAAATTCTCACAGCACATGCAGAGATGGAGTTCACTGCATTTACTGTGAACCAAGCTGCTCTGAGATGTTGAAACAGCAGATCATGAGCAATGGAAAGCCTCTATAATAGACAAGCAAACATAAGTTCTGATTGGTGTGAAGTGCTGATCTGTTGTAGATTCTTGTAACTGTGCTTTCTCTGGCTTGTTTGTTTGTGTGTGTGTGTGTGTGTGTGTGTGTGTGTGTGTGTATGTGTGTGTCAGTTAACCACAGCAGGAAGAACTACATACTTTGTGTCCTATCAGCGAGGGCCCTTCAGGACCATACAGCTCCCTAAATACTGTCTACCCAAAGTAAGATACATGACACAGCACTAGCTGTCACAAATAAGTTGTCAGATGAAATGTATGTGGCTCTAACAGCTGTTCTCCGTGCAGGACATGCACATTGTCAGTACAGATGAGGGGCAAGTGCTGGCAGCAGTGCAGGAGTGGAACGAAAATGACACCTACAGTCTGTACATCTCTGACACACCTGGAGTCTACTTCACTCGCTCGCTCCCAAACCTCCGTACCTCCCGCGGTCTCGCAGGAAACCTAATTGTGGATGTCTACAAGGTCTGCGAATATGATTGTATGGCCTGATGGTGCTCGCCAATTAAGTTTAAGAAGTCGACCATCTTGAATGTTCACAAATACATGTTGTGTGCAATTAGGAAAACTTTGGTAATTAGCATGGCTTTCTCCAGGAATGTTTGAAAGTAGAACAGGGAACAGTGCAATGCAGCACAAAACAGCAGTGTTTGAAGTTATGCCATTAAACACTATGAATGCAAAGAGAAGAAGAAAATCTGATAACGAGAACAACTGAAAACATACAGAAAATGAAGTGTAAGCAAAAATGCAAAGAGAAATGAAGCTTACCTGCAATAATGTAAAACCTGATATCCTTTCGTTCTCCTCTTTTCCATCGCTTCTAGGCAAAGAACACAAATAATGTAATTGTAAAAAATATATATAATAATAATAATAAAAGTGCTGATAATATTTTTATAATAATGATCTTACTAACAGTAATAATCATACTAAGAATATCATTATTATTATTACTATATAGAATATACAAATTAATCATAATAAATTATATATAATAATAAATAAAATAATAAGTATAATTGTACTAATAATAACAATAGTAATAAAATATAATTAATAAAAATAATAGTAATAATAACAATAACCCACAAGTAATAATAAAAATAATTTAGCAGAACACAATCTAATATATGTAATTAAAAAACAATGATAAAATTTTTATCATGAAAATCTGTATAATAGTAATAATAATGATACATTAGTAAATAATCAATAATAAATTAATGATAAATAATAATAAATTATTATCATGAACACACAAAAACAAGGAAATTCAAGTATTTGAGTTCAGATCACTTTTGTCTTGTAAAGGTGGCGGGTGTCAGTGGACTGATCATAGCCAATAAGAAAGAAGATGCACAGATGACAACGTATATAACCTACAACAAAGGCCAGACATGGAGCTTACTACAGCCTCCGGCAAAAGACACCACAGGACATGACATCAACTGCAACCTGGTGAGAGCCACTGCAATGAACTCAACCAGATATATATTTCCTACTAATCATAAAGACGTTCCCAAAAATGCATAGATCACCAACATCAATGTAGGTGAAATACCATTTAACATAAAACAGCTATTAATAATGTTGATCCTATTACAGTGACACACCCACTTCAACCACAGCCATGCCCACTTTTCTTGAAAACAAGCACTCCATCAGAGCCAGTCACATCCAATATATACATTACATTACACTCAGACACACCTTCTTAACTATGGTCAGACGAAAACAAGACATTACAGTGTTGACGCTTTTCGTTTGATGCATTTTTACAGTGGAGCCCTGCAGAGAGGAACTCCTTTAGTCTCACAGTAAAATGAGGGTGAACCGCCAGCTACCAAACAATAGCTCTGAATTCAGTGCTTTCTGATGGTTTGATTAAGACACAGCACCTTCTCTGTATCTTTGTAATGACTTTCACTGATGTTTTACACTGTTCTGGAAGACTGGTGATTTCAATTAAGACATACATTGAACAACTGGAGTCATTTATCAGCAGATCTCAGAAAGTCTTAATTACTTTTTTTCTGCTGCACCAAAAGACAGTGGGTTCAGTGTTTGCACACGTGTTGTCATTCTTTAGAAAGACAAGATGAAACAAGTTATTTTTTTTCCCAGTCCTTTGGGTATTTCCTTGTGCTTTGGGTATTTTGGGACTTATTACCAACTTTAAACAACGGCTGGTACAAGAATTCAGATGCTTGTACACACGGAACAAAAGTTTGCTGCTTACTTGCATATGCAATTAGTTTTGAATCACTAGGTGGTTGATTGCATTTAACTGTACTGATTTTTGACACTGTATTGACACTGAATTCTAATTGCCATAATTACATTATGATTTTCTGAAGCTCTGAAATCAAAGATTAGATTTTTTGTTTCCAAAAAAATTGGGTCACACTAATTGTAAGGGATACTAAAAATACGGACAAAAGCCGCGGAGATCCGAAGCAGATTCATTTGCACGGCTTTTGAAAGCTGAGGCTACAGTCGGTTGATATTGATAGAGGAGATTATGTAGATAGATGTAAATGTATTGAAATATAATTTTAATACTGTGTAATGTTCTCATTTTCAGCCGTCGTGTTCCCTGCACCTTCACCTGCAGATGTCTGAAAACCCCTACACACCTGACACTATCTCCACCAAACACTCCGCTCCAGGGATTATAGTGGCCACAGGTGTGTGTGTAACTGTGCCACTTCTTTATTGTTTTTATGCTTGTGGAGTCTTGAGTCCCCCAGGAGTTTCTGATAAATTAGAGTGAAGAATGGATATAAATGTGCATGCTTTTAAATGCAGATGGAGTTTGAGTGGCCAAATCACGGCTTTTAAGTTGTTACATTTTTGTGTTTTTCAGCTGCAGAGTTTGGCATGATTGGAACAAAAACTAATTTCACTCTGTTCTTTTGCTTGTCAGACTCATTATAAAGTTATCTCAAATAGCTTCCTGCATGAGACTAGATAGATGCACGCTCAAAAAGTTAGCCATGCAGAGCACGCAGAAAATATGACCGCTGTCTTCCACATTCATAATTGCCTGTCATGTCCGACAGCTGTTCCGCAATCACTTTCCCATGCTCAGATTGTATAAATATGGGATTTGAAAAATATGTTTTTTTTTGCCACTGACAGCAGCTTTACCAAACGTTCTTCATCAGGCATCATGATGATTGTGGTCTTTGAGGGCACTCGTATACACCAGACAGTGTGCACCAGGAATTTATCAGGAGATCATAGATTATAGATTTGAAATTATATTGCTGTGCCGTGGCAAAATATAAATACACAATTGTGTTAACCCCAAATTACTTAAATCAGGTCTCGTAGACCAGGGGATTTCAAACTGGACCCGCTTAATTAATTGATTAATAGAAATCCAAGAACCCCCTATGGGGGCTGCAAAGGGGGCACAAAATATTAGTTGTTTTTTTTTCAATTAAAATATTAATGAAATACATCATTTTTTATAGTTCATAATTCTATCATTTCATTTTGCAGTCTAAAGACTGGTCCTAAATCTGAGATTACTAGCAGTTGTTTTATAATTTTGTATTAAAGGACTCGTGAGGTATTCTGTTCTTTTTTTGGAATTTTTTTGGAATTTTTTTTTAATTTCAGATATGCTGTAAAATTTATATTTTTAAAGACACAGTTTGCTTTGGTACAGTGACGGTATAAAAGCAAATTATTTAAACCGCTGCTGATGGAAACAATTTCCATGTGTTTATTTCAATGAATTACTGATTAAATTTGTGATTGAAATCCAATAGTTTGCCTTTGTAGTGCATATATTTAACAGCACATACCTCTTTTTCTTTTTTTTCTTTTACCAGCAGGGATTATTTTCTGTTTTATTCTATTGTAATAAACTGTGATAGAATCAAATCTCATCCACCAATATATCTCCAGCATATGCATGGGGAATAATAATCTGTCTGTGAGAGTTACAGTAGTGTTTTCTCTCTCAGGAAACATTGGGCCGGAGCTTTCCTTCTCTAATACAGGAATGTTCATCTCCTCTGATGCCGGCAACACATGGAGACAGGTAAACCACTCGCCTGCTCACATCTTGTTAAGCATGGACCGTAGTGTAGTCTTAAAGTTCACTTTCAGCATAAAAATTTTCTGAAAATGTACTCGCCCCCATGTCATCCAAGATGTTCAATTCATTCTTTCTTCAGTCGAAAAGAGATTACATTTTTTGAGGAAAACAGTCCGGGATTTTTCTCCATATAATGGACTTCAATGGGGTAGTTTCAATGCAGCTTCAAAGGACTCTACCTGATCCCAGCGAGGAATAAGAGTCTTTTCTAGCGAAATGATCTGTAATTTAAAAAAAAAAACATTTAAAATGTATATACTTTTTAACAACAAATGCTTGTCTTACACTAGTTTGACTTCACGCATTACATACTCACATTAGAAAGGTCACGTGTGATGTAGGCGGAAGTACCGACCCAATGTTTACAAAGCGAAAAGTCAAATGCCCTTTACAAAAAAGCTAAAACAACAATGTCTGACAATTTTGAAGTTGGGGGAGAAAATGAGATGGATTTTTGCACCCTACCCTACCTTTTTTAATTGGAGCACACAGAAGAAGAACTAACTGTGAGTGACCTTTCCAATGTGATGTGTATCGTGTAGAGCCCTTTAAAGCTGCATTGAAACTGCAATTTGGACCTTCAACCCATTGAAGTCCACTATATTGAGAAAAATCCTGGAATATTGGCTGACTAAATGATCAGAAAATGTTTATTCTGGAAGTGAACAAATCCTTTAAGATTACAAGCACCCTGTTCCTGATCACCACTCAAAAGAACGGAAACTAAAATAAACATGAGAAACACAAAGAGACAGGATGCTAAAGTACCTTGTAGGTTTTTGACTCTGTAAACACTTTTTAGATTTTTGAGGAGGAGCACAGTGTCTGGTTTTTGGACCATGGAGGGGCTTTATTAGCTGTTACACAATCTGCTGTACCAACACGCCATTTATGGTAAGACAAAATGCTTTTTTCCCCTTAAAAACGCATATTCATAAATGCACTGCCTTACAGATTTTATTGAATAAAATCAACCCACAAATCTGATTTGTGAAGCAGTTTGGAATCAATATTACATTGTGTTCATCCATTTAGGCCAGAGGAGAACTAGTCCCCTGACTGAGCCTGGTTTCTCACAAAATTTGTTTCTTCATTTCTGTCACCTTGCCACTGTTGCCTTTTGCTTGATTAGTAGTGGTTTAAAAGACACTTAATATACAAACATATTATATAGATTTGATAGAACACAGACAAGAATGAACGTGAACTGAACTGAGCTAAATAATGCCACTATTGTCTTCTGTAGAGCTGCTTTATAGCTGAAATGAATCTATTCATAATTTATGTACGTATTTTGCAACATTGACACTTATTAAATTGAACTGAATCACCATTTACTTACTCGAGTTGAATAACTACACTACACTTGAGTAGAGCTGCCTATCACTGAATTGAACTTTTACAGAGCTATTTTTAAAGTTTGCATCATTGATTCGATTACTTTAGATTTTTTAATGCTATGAAGCTGCTTTGAAGCAATCTCTGTTGTATAAAGTGCTCTAAAAATAAAGGTGACTTGACACATTATACAGTGGGGCAAAAAAGTATTTAGTCAGCCACCAATTGTGCAAGTTCTCCCACTTAAAAAGATGAGAGAGGCCTGTAATTTTCATCATAGGTATACCTCAACTATGAGAGACAAAATGAGAAAAAAAAACCAGAAAATCACATTGTAGGATTTTTAAAGAATTTATTGGTAAATTCCTCGGTAAAATAAGTATTTGGTCACCTACAAACAAGCAAGATTTCTGGCTCTCACAGACCTGTAACTTCTTCTTTAAGAGGCTCCTCTGTCCTCCACACGTTACCTGTATTAATGGTATCTGTTTGAACTCGTTATCAGTATAAAAGACACCAGTCCACAACCTCAAACAGTCACACTCCAAACTCCACCATGGCCAAAAACAGAACAGAAGAGATTATGCTTGTTTGAGTTCACTGCAGTTTATCTCTAACTTTTTGGATATTTTTTATTCAGCCTAAGTTTTTGAGGTTCCCTCATGCTTAAACGTCAGCTTTGATTTGAGGACTGGCAGATATAAACCGCAGGTAATAGGTCTTATCATATCAAACATTTGGAATCCTTTCAGCGAAAGTGCCTGTCATGGCTTTGTAGTGCAGGTGGTTGTGTTTGCCTGGGCTTTTATGCTCATGTTGAGGGGGTTAAGGTTTGAAGCAGAGGTGGGATTCGGTGGGCTTCCGTTCACATGTTGTTCCTGCCACGTCACACACACGGCTTTGATGTGCTAAGCTCTGAAATGTTGTCAGGATCAATTAGGCTGCGGAAGATAATTGGTATCCTCCTGTGGGTTGCTGTTAGAACAGGAGTCAAATGTGTGTGAGTGCGGGTGCTCAGCCATCAACTCGGGTGACTTTGACCCATATCTACAACAACATAAACACCAAACCAGAAATTATTTGCTTTATGCATGAAAAGATTCCATGAAGAGACTGTTATGCCTGTTAGCAACAATAATACAGAGAACAGTAAGCTTTTAAAAGCATTGTGAAGACACACACTATACCATTCAAAAGTTTTAGGTCAGTTTTTAAGATTGTTCATGCTTTTGAAAGAAGTCTCATATGCTTACCAAGGCTGCATTTATTTGATCAAAATAAAGTAAAAACAGTAATGTTGTGAAATATACTGTGTAAAATAACAGTTTTCTGTTTTAATGTATTTTAAATCGTAAATTTGATCCTTCAGAAATCACACTTTATCCTTTAGAAATTATTCTAATATGCTGATTTGGTGCCCAGAAATATATATATATATATATATTTATTATTATCAATGGTGAAAACAGTTGTGATGCTTAAAATTTTTGTGGACATTTTTTTTAACAGGATTAATAGAAAGTTCAAAAGAACAGCATTTATAAAAAAATAAAAATAAAAAAAACATTTGTAACATAAAAAATGACTTTACTGTCACTGTTGATCAATTTATTGCATCCTTGGTGAATAAAAGTATTCATTTATATTATTTTTAAAAAATCATACTGTTCCCAAACTTCTATACACAAAGTGTATATAATATATACAGTATATATATAAATGATAGATGTTGTGTACTATTAAAAGCATACCAATATCCAGACAGAATCTGTGTACTTGATGTGTGCTGATTTATGCAGAAATCTGCAGACTCAGCAATGTGAGAGAGTTGCAGTTGGTTACTGAAAGTTAGTATGAAAAAATGACCAAATTATGCTGAAATGATCTTAATCTAAATGAAGATCCCCAATAACACAACTATGTGTCACGGTGTGTGGAGGCAGGCAGGACGACAAGGATTCCAATAATTACTTTTAATGTAGACACAACAAGGCAGATTCAGGAAGGAGAGAGAGAGAGAGAGACAGACGCACACGCGCCACACACGCGCGCGCACGCGCGCATGACTAACCAGTAAGTTCAGGTTAAACATTCAGTGCTCACAGAATAAGGCAAACAGGAGGGCTCTAAATACACAAGAATAAATGTCATGGACACAAGCAGGTGCTTTAAAATACAAGACATCCATAGAAAGAACAAAATCTAAAAACAAAAAAACACACTGAGGGGCCACTTACTTCAGGCAAAATAATAAAAATAATGCAAAGGACAGAAAGAAAGTAGAATAAAGAGATGCAACAAAAGAATGAAATGCAAAATAGACTGAATGTGTAATGAGACATAATATGCATTTTACATGACTAATAATGATTAGAGGGTAATGTAAACACAAGTGGGGTATGGTGAATAATTTTGTCTTGATATTTTTCAATGAGCATATATTAGATTTGATTTTAATGTAATTATGCAGATGTAGCCCACATTAAATGTTAATGCAGTGACTCCACAATGACTTGTTTTTGTGGATCGGCTAAATATTCTCAGATGACTGAACAAATGCATCTTCTATTTTTATGTCTTTGTCAAATGTGCACTGTACTGGATATTAATCAGAATATGAACTTAATGTGCTTTGCCAGTGAAATGATTTGTGAAATGTATGTGTGTCTAGGATTAGTTTGGATGAAGGCCGGCAGTGGGACAAACTCAGCTTTTCGTCTACACCCCTATTTGTCGACGGGGTTTTGATGACTCCAGAGACTGAGAATCGCATCATTACGTAAGAATAATTTCACCTCGACCTCTCAGCCACACTGATCCGAATGGTCCAGGAGGTGTCAGTAATGAACCTTCACTTACTGGGATCATTATTATCACATTAAATCTTTTCATTTGCATGTCTGCATGCCTGGATCCTCACACTTACTTGTACAGATAGCACTGACACTTCCTTCTCGGATTTGTCATAGCAATATGTGTCCTTTAAGACTCTTTGATCCATTAGCAATTGTAAAGAATGTAAAAGCAAACCGATCCTGTTGTGCTTAAGCATCTCTATCCTCCTAGATTCTTCGGGCACTTTAGTTACCACTCTGACTGGCAGCTGATAAAGATTGACTACAGCTCCCTGTTTGGGCGGAAATGCACAGACGGAGACTTTCAGACATGGCACCTGCAAAACAAGGTTGTCACCTCACATTTATCAGCACGCCTTTCTGTTCGGTCTCAACAGCAAAGCACTAATTCACTCACTCAACATTCAACATGAGTTTCTTTTGGCACTGAATTCGCTAGTAATTAGGGAGGCACGGGAGATTATTTTCACCTCTGGGGTAACATGCCCAAGCAGAATGGAAATTAATGGAGTCGTAATGGATTTTGCAACAGATCTCGGCACATAATATTGGTGACATGTTGTCCGTCAGCCTTGACTTGTGGTTTTACGGAGTTTCAGAGTCAGCATCTATTGCATGTCAAATCTGTTTCCTGGGAAGCACGATATGTTTTCTAAAATTCGTACTAACTACTGTATCCATCCTCAGCTAAGCAGAAGTAACTACAAAACTTGTAGTTTTGGGGGAAACTTGTCGATACTTGAGTTCTTGTCACTATTCTCATGGAATTGGGCTACTTTTACACTGTTGCCGTGGTTATTTTTATTCTGCGGGTTAACACAAAAGCTTTTTTGACAGAGGAGACTGCCAACGGAGTGAAAAACCACATAAAAAAATGTGTTTTGGCTAGTTTTGAATAGTAATTGACACTTTGCTGGAAGTTTGATTGACAGGCGATCTGACCAATCATAACACCAAATCTGCCATTTTGTCTGACAAACAAACCAGACAGGAGAGTAGATTAATAAAGGGTTAGTTCACCCAAAAATTAGCCTGTGATTTACTCACCCTCGAGGCATCCTAGGTGTTTATGACTTTCTTCTTTCGGACAAATCCAATCGGAGTTATATAAAAAATTGTCCTGGCTATTCCAAGCATTATCATTGCAGTAGGGGGTGGGGTTGTTCAACAGTCCAAAAGACGTCAAATAAAGTGTGTCTATATATGGATATTTTTCTTACAAAAACGCATGGATTCGCTACAGGAGATCTTTATTCATGCCCCGGAGCCGTGTGAGGCTTGGTTTATTATGGATGCGCGTATTTGACGTCTTGTGGACTGTTGAACAGAAACATCCACCCACTGCAATGATAACACTTGGAAGAGCCAGGACAATATTTAATATAACTCCGATTGGATTCGTCTGAAAGAAGAAAGTCATATACCTAGGATGCCTCGAGGGTGAGTAAATCACAGGTTAATTTTCATTTTTGGGTGAACTAACCCTTTAACATTGATGGACTTGAACTTAAAAAAATGTAGTGTATTGACGTCTTTCCGCGGTTCAAACAAGATATCTTCTGATGTTCATTCATGTTTATTTCATGCTATAACTATTAAAGAGGAAGAGAAGATCGGTTCACGTGCTGCTTGAACTGAGGTGCTACAGTGATTTGTCATGACACATTAAAGAGCCACAAAACGGTATTTATTGTTTGAATTTCTTAAAAAATTACCATTTGAAAGCTGAGACTTTGTTTCACACCAGAAGTAACCTGCTCTATGTTGTCTGCCAGCGCGTTGTCAGTTTCCTCTTAGCTCCGCGATGTATTTTTCACTGTGTGAGAACATGATATGTGGCGTTAGAGTGCCATGGCTTGTCGGACGTAGCAACAGTTACTAAGGGGGGGGGTCTTTGCAAAGAATCAGTTAGGCTGGTTTTGTTTTGCAGCCCAAGCAACCCTGCTTCCTGTGTGCGTTTGTGAATATACAGTGGGGCAAAAAAGTATTTAGGCAGCCACCAATTGTGCATGTTCTCCCACTTAAAAAGATGAGAGAGGCCTGTAATTTTCATCATAGGTATACCTCAACTATGAGAGACAAAATGAGAAAAAAAATCCAGAAAAGCACATTGTAGGATTTTTAAAGAATTAATTGGTAAATTCCTCGGTAAAATAAGTATTTGGTCACCTACAAACAAGCAAGATTTCTGGCTCTCACAGACCTGTAACCTCTTCTTTAAGAGGCTCCTCTGTCCTCCACACGTTACCTGTATTAATGGTATCTGTTTGAACTTGTTATCAGTATAAAAGACACCTGTCCAAAACCTCAAACAGTCACACTCCAAACTCCACCATGGCCAAGACCAAAATTGTAGACCTCCACCAGGCTGGGAAGACTGAATCTGCAATAGGTAAGCAGCTTAGTGTGAAGAAATCAACTGTGGGAGCAATTATTAGAAAATGGAAGACATACAAGACCACTGATAATCTCCCTCGATCTGGGACTCCACGCAAGATCTCACCCCGTGGGGTCAAAATGATCACAAGAACTGTGAGCAAAAATCCCACAACCACACGGGGGGACCTAGTGAATGACCTGCAGAGAGCTGGGACCAAAGTAACAAAGGCTACCATCAGTAACACACTGCACCGCCAGGGACTCAAATCCTGCAGTGCCAGACGTGTCCCCCTGCTTAAGCCAGTACATGTCCAGGCCCATCTGAAGTTTGCTAGAGAGCATTTGGATGATCCAGAAGAGGATTGGGAGAATGTCATATGGTCAGATGAAACCAAAATAGAACTATTTGGTAAAAACTCAACTTGTCGTGTTTGGAGGAGAAAGAATGCGGAGTTGCATCCAAAGAACACCATACCTACTGTGAAGCATGGGGGTGGAAACATCATGCTTTGGGGCTGTTTTTCTGCAAAGGGACCAGGACGACTGATCCATGTAAACGAAAGAATGAATGGGGCCATATATCGTGAGATTTTGAGTGAAAACCTCCTTCCATCAGCAAGGGCATTGAAGATGAAACGTGGCTGGGTCTTTCAGCATGACAATGATCCCAAACACACCACCCGGGCAACGAAGGAGTGGCTTCGTAAGAAGCATTTCAAGGCCCTGGAGTGGCCTAGCCAGTCTCCAGATCTCAACCCCATAGAAAATCTTTGGAGGGAGTTGAAAATCCATGTTGCCCAGCGACAGCCCCAAAACATTACTGCTCTAGAGGAGATCTGCATGGAGGAATGGGCCAAAATACCAGCAACAGTGTGTGAAAACCTTGTGAAGACTTACAGAAAACATTTGACCTCTGTCATTGCCAACAAAGGGTATATAACAAAGTATTGAGATGAAATTTTGTTATTGACCAAATACTTATTTTCCACCATAATTTGCAAATAAATTATTTAAAAATCCTACAATGTGATTTTCTGGATTTTTTTCTCATTTTGTCTCTCATAGTTGAGGTATACCTATGATGAAAATTACAGGCCTCTCTCATCTTTTTAAGTGGGAGAACTTGCACAATTGGTAGCTGACTAAATACTTTTTTGCCCCACTGTAAATAACAACATCTGCATATATTTGCTCCGTTTGGGCCTGAATAAAACTGATGTGTTTTTTCATCTTTGAGTGTGTGCACCATATGTGACCCTGGATCACAAAACCAGTCTTAAGTTGCACGGGTATATTTGTAGCAATAGCCAAAAATACATTGTATGGGTCAAAATTATAGATTTTTCTTTCATGCCAAAAATCATTAGGATATTAAGTAAAGATCATGTTCCATGAACAATGATAACACTTGGAAGAGCCAGGACAATATTTAATATAACTCCGATTGGATTCGTCTGAAAGAAGAAAGTCATATACCTAGGATGCCTCGAGGGTGAGTAAATCACAGGTTAATTTTCATTTTTGGGTGAACTAACCCTTTAACATTGATGGACTTGAACTTAAAAAAATGTAGTGTATTGACGTCTTTCCGCGGTTCAAACAAGATATCTTCTGATGTTCATTCATGTTTATTTCATGCTATAACTATTAAAGAGGAAGAGAAGATCGGTTCACGTGCTGCTTGAACTGAGGTGCTACAGTGATTTGTCATGACACATTAAAGAGCCACAAAACGGTATTTATTGTTTGAATTTCTTAAAAAATTACCATTTGAAAGCTGAGACTTTGTTTCACACCAGAAGTAACCTGCTCTATGTTGTCTGCCAGCGCGTTGTCAGTTTCCTCTTAGCTCCGCGATGTATTTTTCACTGTGTGAGAACATGATATGTGGCGTTAGAGTGCCATGGCTTGTCGGACGTAGCAACAGTTACTAAGGGGGGGGGTCTTTGCAAAGAATCAGTTAGGCTGGTTTTGTTTTGCAGCCCAAGCAACCCTGCTTCCTGTGTGCGTTTGTGAATATACAGTGGGGCAAAAAAGTATTTAGGCAGCCACCAATTGTGCATGTTCTCCCACTTAAAAAGATGAGAGAGGCCTGTAATTTTCATCATAGGTATACCTCAACTATGAGAGACAAAATGAGAAAAAAAATCCAGAAAAGCACATTGTAGGATTTTTAAAGAATTAATTGGTAAATTCCTCGGTAAAATAAGTATTTGGTCACCTACAAACAAGCAAGATTTCTGGCTCTCACAGAGCTGTAACTTCTTCTTTAAGAGGCTCCTCTGTTATGTGCACATCTTTCATCGCAACACATTTCCCATATTCTACACTACATTTACTGTTATGGCTTTACTAAAAAAAAACTGAAATGTTTGACAGCCTGATTCCAAGCAACATTGTTATTGGTAAATAAAACTAATAAATATAATTTTGTTAATTGAAAATAATAATAGCTGCAATAAAATAAAATATAATGTACTGTAAACCTGAAAGTCATAAACCTAAAAACCTAATGGAATCAAGAAATGTTACTGAAACAAAAGTTGTAATAGTAAAATTACTAAAACTGAAATAAAAATAAATTAAGGCTAAATACAAACTAAAAAAAAATAACGTTAACATTTTAGCAGGGGCGGATTTAGTGATTTGGGGGCCCCAGGCAAAATACAGGAATGGGGCCCTATACAATTTCACACATTTACAACCTTGAGGTTTCTTTCACTGTTGCTTGCTGCTGCACGACCGTGTCCCATAGTTGTGTCCAATCTTTTAGATTTGTCATGTACATGTTATAAATAAATTATTTCTTTAATTTTGTAAATCTCTTGTTCACATTTAAACAAGTTATAATAGTATTAGAGTAGGTTGGACCCTAGGTGGTGCTTTGGGGTAATTTTCACAAGGCTGTCTAATTCTAAACTTTAAAATATACATTTATTTTTTATTTATTTTAATGAAGGAAATTATACATTTACATGCTTAAGGATTATTTCAACCAAACATGAAGTGTGCCTGTGTGGAAAGTGACTGTGCATGGTCCTCCTTGGGTCTTTCACAAAAACGAGTGAGCGCCATTTAAAAAAATTAAAATAGGCCCTATATAATATGCACTGTTGCTTAGTATTAAAATTATAGCTTCAGATGCATGATATTTGTAGGGCCCTATGAAATCCGTTTTATTTTTCCCAAATTAGCCTAAGTTTAATTTTTTCCAAAATCTTTTTTTCTGTTTAAAGTTTTCTGGATGATTTTATAAAATTTTAACAAAAAACATGTCTAATTAATTAAAATCATGAAACTTGTTTAATTTAACAGCAATTTAGGCCTATTAAAAGTTTAACAAAAAATACATTTCATAGGGCCCAAATTCTGTGCTTTCCATTTAAATTTTTCTGTATTCCATTTTAATGGTTTAATTAAAAGCATATCTAATTAATTGAATTCATAAGAACAACTTAATTTATTAATTTGTATACAATAATAGGGCCCTATGAAATTTTAATTTTATTTACTTAATTTTTTTTTAAATTCTGTGTTGTGTATTTTCATTTTTCTGGTAATCAAATTTCTGGAATCTATCTTTTATTCCAATGAAAATTAAACAAACCCTTTAATTTTTGTACATTCAAAATGCTACACAACAGAAGTTTACTGTGTAACGAGCAATGTCACGGAATTCGTCAAATATTGAATGAATGAATCAAATGCAATTCATTACACTTCAATCAAACTGCGATATGGACTAGTGCAGGGATCCTCAAATCTGGCCCACGAGATCCACTTTCCTGCAGAGTTTAGCTCTAACCCTAATCAAACACACCTGAGCATGCTAATAAATGTCTTCAGGATCATTAGAAAATCACAGTTACGTAAGTTTGATCAGGGTTGGAGCTAAACTCTGCAGCGCATTGGCCCTCCAGGGCAAGATTTGAGGAACTAGTGTATGTGAATATTAAATGGCAAAAATACTATTTAGCTACTACAAACGACAACCGCGAGCGTTGCAGGTGCTTAAATAGCAAACTATCAAAAGAAACGCCGTTCATTCCGTCACATTCCGCGTTACACAGTAAATTCCATTTTTATGAATAGAATCCATCCCCATTTTCTACATCGCACTACTTTTGCTAAGAAACACGTTCAACGCAGACGCACAGACGGTTGTCCGCACTGAACGCGCATCTCGCATATAAAAAGCATTTTAGGGGGCCCTTGGCTTTTGGGGGCCCTTGGCTTTTGGGGGCCCAAGGCGGTCGCCTACCTTTGCCTAATGGTTAAGTCCGCCTCTGCATTTTAGTATAGGGACCAATTCTCACTATTAACTAGTTGCTTGTTAGCATGCCTATTATTAACATATTGGCTGTTTATTTGTACGTATAAAGCACATATTCTGCATGATCATATTCTATATCCCTAACCCTACCTAATAACTTAACAACTACCTTACTATTAATAAGCAGCAAATCAGGAGTTTATTGAGGCAAAAGTTGTAGTTAATATTTTGCTAATAGTGAGAATTGGACCTTAAAATAAAGTGTGGCCAAAAAAAACAAATAAAATTAACTAATAAAACAATTATAAAATTTTAATGAAAACTGAAAATATAAAATAAAAGCTAATTCAAAATATTTAAACATTTTATAATAGTATACTAATACTGTACTAACACTGTTCCATGTGACTTTGACTGAAGTTATTTAAGTATTTATGTGCATTTCAGGGTGAGGTGTGTGTGATGGGAGAGAGACAGGTGTATATGAAGAGGAAGCCTGGCACACGCTGCACTCTGGGTCGGGAATATTCTCGAGTTGTTTCAGCTGAGCCCTGCATCTGCACCCTCTATGACTTTGAGTGGTGAGTCACACGTACGCATACGCATACGTGCACACACACGGAAATGCAGAGCAGCTGCTTTTCCAAAGGAGGAAATGAGTGACAGTAACTTTTGTGGATCAAAGGACTCAGTGTTGCATGCAGAGAACAAAAGCTGCAGGGATCCAACCAATTATGCAGATTAATTAAGTGGCATTTGAATGTAAAAAAACAAGGTTTTTCCCTTCATTTGTTAGGTGTTTTTTTTCAGAGCAGTTTATGATACTGTTGCAGTCGCTACATTAAATTAGCTTGCTCTTGAGGCGGCAAGGTAAAAACCTGGTTTTACATCAGTCTGTCATAATCATATCGCTATACTGATGGAGATGTCTTTACAAGCCCACCCCGATGCACATGGAGACACACTCCTGCGCTGATCATAACGACGACATAAATCTCCCTTGTACAGCACACAGGCTCCATTAGAGTCGTCTGCTCTTAGGCAAATTACACGTATGAATGAGAGGCGCGCAAAATTAGCATAATGTCAAATGATTAATTATCTCCAAATGAATAAGTAATGAATATTTAAATGGATGATAAATGTGGCAGTGATCTGATTAGCCTGAAGGAGCTAGTGCTACTGAGTTTATCCCTGATCCCCTGCAGCAGTTTATACCTTGTAAATTCACTAACCAATCACAACTTAAGGCTACCGTGCTGCTAAAATGTTTGCTCAACAGGGTTCCACCTACATTTACTATAATAGCGTCGATTAAAAACAGAGGTTTGACAGCCTGATTCCAAGTCAGAGTTGTTTTTGGTAACTTAGAAAATGAAAAAACTTAGAAATTAGAAATTTTACTGAAATAAAAGCTGATGTTGAAGTTAAAGTACTAAAATTACTAAAACTAAAACTATATTTAATATAATTTAAACCTAAATAATAATAAAAAAGCACATAAAGTAACTAAAACTAAAGTTGCGCTGCAACTTCAGAAAACACATGCAAATAGAAGAAGCACAAGCAAATTAAGAAAACATCATGAGTTTGACAGCACATGTGCTGCAAATGCTCACAACACAAACAAATAAAGAAACGCACAAGTAGCACAGACCACAACAAAATTACCCCAACAAAACAAAAATTAACAATTGTATTTATTTATTTTACTTTTTGGCGTATTGATTACCATTTGTATTTGTACAAATACCATGAAGTAAATCCATAGATAATTTGTGCATACCATGGTTTAACTATAGTAACCATTTTTTGTTTTTATCTATTTTTTATATAATAAATGTATTTATTAATTCATTAATTTTAATAGTAAAACCATTTGCAGCACGTTGAGCTGTCTCGGCCACCATACTCTTCAGATAATGTGGCACATATAATGTGGCAATTGATGTGTAGCAAGTTGCAATAATCTTTAGAAAGCAGATAATGGAGTAAACATTTAATTCATTTTCAAATAATTACAATAAAAAATTATGAATTTAAATGATTGAATTTAAAATATTTCTTTGGGTGGAAGTTACTCTTGTAAGTGCAATCTCTATTAAACTATTTTTCAATGACTCCTTATAGCAAATATCTGTAAAGGTCAAGGAAAAATCAGAGAAATATATTTGTCAGAAAGCATGGGAACCTTTCATATAGCCAACACAAGTGAAAATATAAAAAGTGGTTCCCAAGGTGCGTGAGAAAGCCATAAAAAAACGTACAGTGTATGTAAAGTGCAGTCTATACAGCATATATCCAAGCCACTTCTCTCTATAGACTGCTATTGCATCATAGAGAGAAGCGTAACCAAACTGAATAATTGATGTGTTTTTATGATTTCCCCTGCAGTGATTATGGGTTTGAGAGACAGGCCAGTGGAAAATGTGCACCTGCATTCTGGTATGATGTCAATTTACCAGCACACACCTGCAGCCATGGACAGCGCTACCGCAACAGCACAGGGTAACACACACTCACAGATACACAGATGCACACACAATGCAGTATGATCCATACATGCAAAATGAGTATGTTTGTGACAGCCTTCATAAGAGTGTTTGGGTGTTTGTATATTAAATACGTGTCACTTTTGTGTTTCTGCTGCTAACAGAGGGTGTTTTCTAATGCTTTTGTGTATGTCGGTGCAGGTACAGGAAAGTGCTGTTGAATAACTGTAGAGAGGGTCTGAAGGGTACACTGAGTCCCAGAATGCAACAGTGTAAACCCATAGCACCCAGTGGCCTACAGCTGAGCACCATCAACTCTCAGCTCACTGCTGTACTGGGAACCAACATCACCTTCAGAGTAGCATTGCAAAATGTAAGTCAGCAGGTGCAGAGACACACAAATTCATTCATATTATAAGGTGTTCTTCTTTAGATTAGTGGTTCTCAAACTTTTTAAGATGGCAGACCAAGTATGAGAGTAAAACAAATTTCCAAACCACCAAAACCCTAAATCTCATAAGGGGGTCTCATTCGATGTTCTTTTAATCAATCTTCCCTTGTGCCACCAATCCATAATTTTATAGGCAATTAAATTAGCTAGACTCACTAACTAGGTTAAAAATGAACTTGCATAAACCATCTTTCAAAAGTTTGGGGCCAGTAAGATTTTTGTTTTTTCAATTAAAACAGCACAAAGGAATTAAATTGATCAAAAGTTATTGAGTATTGACATTTATTTTGTTACAAACGATTTCTATTTCAAATAAATGCTATTCTTTTGAACTTTGTGTTCATCAAAGAATCAGGAAAAAAATGCATCGTGGTTTCTACAAAAATATTAAGCAGCACGACTGTTTTTAACTTTGATCATAATAAGAAATATTTCTTAAGCACCAAATCAACATATTAGAATGATCATGTGACACTGAAGACTGGAGTAATGATGCTGATTAAAATTCAGCTTTGCCATAATAGGAATATATTGCATTTTAAAATATATTAAAATAGAAAACTTTACTGTAATAATATTTCACAATATTACTGTTTTACTGTATTTTTGATCAAATAAATGCAGCCTTTGCTGATATAAGAGATTTCTAAGTGACAAAGTCTTTCCGACCCCAAATCTTTGAACAGTAATGTACACTGACACATAACTGCGAGTATTTATTTATATAAAATTGATGTTAACAGTAAATCAGTTTAATTCATTGTTATCATTACCACCTTCCATCTGTGGACCACAGTTTGAGAACCAGTTTCAAAGCCTTTACATGCAAAACCATAGAATATACCTGTCTTTTTTGCCTTTTTTCTGTAGGGTGACTCACTGTCTACAAGTCTCCATGTGGACTTTGGAGATGGCATCTCGGTGTCATACTCCAATATAAGTCGCCTTGGTGACAGCATCACACACACGTACAGGGTCTCTGGGATATTCAGGGTCACCGCACGTGCTCAGAACAGTCATGGGTCTGACAGCAGCTCGCTCTATCTGCACATCACTAGTATGTACATGAGCACACGCATATATTTCTAAGAATCTGAATTCTCTATAAGAAGCCACTGCCGTCACTATAAAAACTGTGTCCTGTCAGACTAAATTACCTCTATGCCACTGACTGCACATCTAGACAATATATTTCAGAACCAGCTCTCAATGAAGGCTGTGTAGAAGAAGAAATTGCTGTTGTGTTCGGTGCTAAATGTGATCGTTATTGACTTGATATTGTGTCTGATGAGATATCACGTCCGATGTGCCATGTTAGGTCCCGTGGAGCGTATCTTTCTTTCGGCACCGGTGGTCGTCATCAGAGGAAAAGAGGCCAACTTGACAGCAGTGCTGTGGCCCAGTCAGCCCAGGACTGCTACCTTCTACTGGTGGTTCAATAACAGCACAGAGGTTCAAACGCTGAGTATATAATATATATATATTTATACACACACATGTGGCCCAAAGGCCCAGATCGGTTAGGCAGCTATCCCAGTATTACTTTTGACCTCTTGACCTCTAACAAAACAAGAGCTCTGCCAAAGATATTGTGGTTGCCAGGGTCAGATTGGTAAACCTGTTATTAAGATGGATTTGGATTGGGGTCAAATAAGTAAAAAGCAAAGCCACGTTTTGATACTGTGACACTGTGTTTTTCCCCTTTGCAGTATGAACACCTGCTACCAAAAGAAAAAGAATAAATGAATTCTAACTCTGTCAAAATGGGTTTTGATGAATGACAGGCATAGCTGGGAAAACACAAGGGGAAAATGCTGCCAGCTTAGAAATTTGGCCAAGTTAAAAAGCCCAGATAGAATTATAATTATAGATAGCTTGTAACAAGGTAGGATTTTATTGGGCCGTTGAAATGTTTGGGGTCACTATGATTTTTATTTTTTTCCAAAGCAATTGATACTTTAGTCTGCATTGCAAGGACAAATCTTTTCTAAATAATGCTACAACATACTTCAAATAATTGTTATAATTTCTAACTTGTTCATCAAAGAATCCTGGAAAAAAAATGTATTGTGGTTTCTATACTGAATAAAGCTACACAAGCATTTTCAACTATGATAATAATGATAATAATAAATGTAGCAAATCGGCATATTAGTTTGATTTCTGAAGGATGTGACACTGAAGACTGGAGGGCTTTGCATCACAGGAATAAATTACTAAAATATATTCAAATAGAAAACAGATCATTTAAATTGTAATAATATTTCACAATATTATTATTTTTACTGTATTTTTGATCAAATAAAGCCATGGTGAAAATAGGAAACTTTTTTCAAAGATATTTAAAAAACTTTCCATCCCCACACTTTTGAACAGTAGTCTATATTGCTAATATTGCTGACATATTTTGTTTTTACTGTTTTGACTGATTTCTTCATTATACTGATTTCTTGTGTCATGAAGGATTAGGATGGATTTAAACTACAGTTATTATCGGCATATGAATCACTATTTTATGATGCTTTCAAACATCACTGACTTATGAGATCATTCAGTTCACGTCTGTTTAAGATTTCTGAGGTGAAACACATAAAAAGTGGCAGAGCAGCTTTTACTGATTATGCATCCAAGTTCTAGAGTGTTTTCCTGCTGGAAACCTGCCATAGAGCAGAGCCGTTTAAAAGCATTTAAAAACTCACTTATACAGAAGCTTTGCATTATAACTGAATGTCTAGTTTAGATTCTCTCCGTGAAATAATTGTAATAATATTATCTGTTCATTTCACCCTGTGTACCTTCCTCCTTTATATATAATACAGGCTTTTAGGATTATTTTAGGGTGAGGCAAACAGCAAAAATGTTGCCCAGTTTTGCAGTCCAGGTTTGGTTATAAGCCAGCTGTATTTGTTTGTGGTTGCTTTTAATGTTTAATAAAGTAATAATACACAGCAAAGAGCACAGCCAGGCAAAATGCAGACCCTCCAGTGTGTTAGCAATATTAGAAAATCTGCTTGTAAATAATTCAAGTGAAGTAAATGCATTAACTTAACCCATTATACACTGAAAGTACAATGTTTTCGTATTCACTACTTCAATTTCCACAGAAAAACAAGGCAGCATTAAAATGTAACCGCATTGTTTTGAATGAATATTAATGTTAAAATGTCATTTGCAAAACATCAGTTCATTTTAGCGCTGCCCAACATGCCCATCTTGTGCTAGAACAAAACAAAAAAGGACCGCAAAAATTACATCAGCAAGCCCTCCGTAAATTTCAAGTAAATCTCACGAACAGAGCGGCTTGTTAAGAAATACTAGGAAAAAGCATGAAGATCCTTAAGACCAATATATCTACGAAAAGCCCCGAGATCAAAAACATGACAACTGAACCGTGAAACACAGTGGGAGTTTGGCCATATAGGGCTGTAACTGGTTTCTGCTATAAATGATTCTGCCACTCACACATCAGTCAGAGCTCTGATTTGCTTTCCTGTTTCCGAACATCTCGTATGTGTGTGTTTTTAGCCGCTGATCACACTGGAAGGAAGCGTTTCGCACACGTTCACGCGAGAGGGACTGAACTCTGTCACCGTACAGGTGTCGGCGGGAGGCACAGTCCTACAGGACGTGAAAATCATCACTGTCAAAGGTGAAGACCTCCCGTTGTTCTGAAAATTGCAGTGTTCTTTGAGATACAGAATGTGGTATTTTTAGTTTCACAGAGACATTCAGAATTAAGAGGAATTTTTGGCATCTCTGTTTCTATCGTTCCCAGACTTCTTCCGTTCTTTACTGCTGTCGTTCTCTCCCAACCTGGAAGAGCACAACCCGTCCGTTGCCGAATGGAGACAGGATGTGGGGCGCGTTGTCAGGGCAACGCTCTCTCAGGTATACCGACCTTGAAGTCCATCATCAGTTCCTGTTGGAGTGCTCTGTTCATGTCAGTGAACTGCTGAAAAGAACTCATGAAATTTCTTGAAAGGCTGCTGATAGCTCACTACGCTTCCTCTCTCTTCAGCTATTCTCTTTCCTCTCTCTCAAACGCTGCTGGTTTAAAGCCTGATGGCTCTTTCCGGGCTCTCCGGCGAGGTTCGTGTTTGGCTGAGAGGCTTTACGTGCTCTCACGCATCCATCTGATTTCCCCTCAGTCTGAGAGCGAGAGATAGGGTAATGTAGTGCTGCTGGCGAGAGTGAATCACAGGAGTTCAGAGTGAATATTGATGCAGCAACAGAGAGACTCTAAAGCCAGTCAGCCAATTAAAGAACAGAGCCAAAGAACCGCTTCGCAGAACTCCATTACAATGAGTCGCTCAAGCACAAATATAATGGTCTCCCAATACCTCTGGATTTTCAACTTGAACAGAGTGCTTTCAATACGGTTACACAACATCATATCATAAATATTACAACCGTCTCGAGATTCGCTGGAATGACTTATTATGATTTGCAAACATTAACGGAGATATTATTAATGTGCAAACGGGCATGAAATGATTGACTAGCTTTTACGCATGAATTAGATCCGGTCATGAATGTTGCATGCTGATAAAATTTGTTTAATTTAATGGTTACTAGCGTATGAGAAATGCATTTTTATCTGTGTGTGTTTTTCTCCAGGTTTGCGGCTTCCCTGAGGACCAGCTGTTGGTCTCTGTGTTTCCTGGATCTCCAACTGCCGCTGAGTTCTTTATCCTACCTGAGACAAACCAGTCAGCATTCAGATCACACACTGAGGAACAGCTTGATAAGGCAAGAATCACACACACTCACACCGCATATTGAAACAAAATGCTTTGCTATGATCCCCCAAATGACAAGGTCTGATGATTGATACAATCTGTTAAAATAACCTATTATGATTCTCTGATGACTAAATAAATTATAGTGGCAATAAAAATAGGCTTTATTACTAGCGAATAAACCTGCTGAAAAATACATGCACTTACTTTTAAAATGTCATGGGCTGAATTGTAATGCCCAGCAACCACAAAGAGAAATAAAAACTCCAGTTAAATTTGTACTTGACAATAATTCAAATTTATGCTAAAACCAGCAGTATTTTTTATGGCGTTCTCAGTTTATGTAGGGTTATGACCTACAGCTTTCCAAAATGAAAAATGTAGTATGATCATTTTTAATGGATTACAAACTATTCATATTCACAATTGTTATGCAAATCAAGCTTTTTTGCAGCCTTTATAAATATTTTTTAATAAACTCAGCACAAATAGACTACTAGGGTCAGTATTTGTTTTTTAAAGTTATTAACACATTTAAGCAAGGAAGCAATACATTGATTAAAAGTGACAGTTACAACATTTAGTTAAAGGTCACATATTGTACACCTTTCTGGAGTTTTATTTTAGGTTTTGATGTCCTTAAGAATATACTGTATATTTGCGGTATAAGTACCAAAAACTCAATATATCTCAATATATTTTTACAGCTCCTCTCTCAGGAGCTCTGCTGAGAACAGGTCGATTTTGGCCTGTCTAATTAATATTCATGAGCCTCTCTTCTGATTGGCCTGTTGTGTTCTGAGTGACACACGGCCAGGCTAACCACAGGTAACTAGGGTCAGCTGACGTCACAGCGCTAGCTGGAGGCAGCAAAACAAAGGAGAAACTGGAGGCGGCCCATTCAAACCACCGCAGATTCTGCTACATAAATAGACGATCGACAGAATCGACGTAATACAGCCTCAAATTAGAAATTTGATCGCATATCTGCTGCCACTGCCAGACAAAAAACCGACGACAGCTGTGGTTAAACGCGATAAAATGAGCAGACTGGACAGAAACCATCGTCAAAAATGCTCGCGTTTGCAGCGCACACTTCTTATCAGAAAAGGTTCAATAAAGTATTGTCTTTTGTTGTTATGGGCGCGTCTACAGATTTCTTGCCATATGTCTGTTTCTTGCATCTAACGACTATGTCGTGTATGAAATAATGTCTGTGTCCATGTGTGTAAAACAACAAACTGACGATTTATAGGCCTATATAATCATTTGTAATTGTATATACTTTGTTGTGATTAATTGTGGCTGGAACAATAATGTAGCTGTAAAAATAATTGCCTGCTGAAATTGAATATCAATTGAAATTGAAATTGATGTATATACAGTACATCTTCATCATGTCTAGATAGACACAGTGAGTTTGTCTTTACTGTACACGTTAGATGTGATCCACCTCATAGTAACAATCCTGTCAGATCGTCCATCGTTTGAGTGAGAGTGTAACATTACAGGTCGGCCGATCTTGTTTCGTGGTTAAAGTGAACCTTTTCGACATGTTTCCATGTTGTTGTTGCTCAGCAATGGCATGGGCGCGATGTTGTCTGGGGGGTCTGGCAAAAGGGGAGTGGGACTGTGGGCGGTGCTCGGGGTGGTTACTGAAGGCGGTGACTGTGTAGTTCTGACGTCAGCTTTTTACGGAAGTCACAATGGTTCATGAAAAATCACAGCTACTTTATGCAGGCTTTGTGCATTTTACTGTGGACTGACTGTTTTGAAACTTAATGGTAGTTACATAGCACCTAGACCTCAGTTATCGTGAAAAAAGCTAGGAAATTTCAGTTTTGACAAAATTGGACCTTTAAGATTTTGTTTCAAATAAATGTTGTTCTTCAAAGAATCCTGAAAAAATGGCTTCCACAAAAAATATTACTTTGCTTCTACATTGATAAATGTTGTTGTTGCTCAGCAATGGCATGGGCGCGATGTTGTCTGGGGGGTCTGGCAAAAGGGGAGTGGGACTGTGGGCGGTGCTCGGGGTGGTTACTGAAGGCGGTGACTGTGTAGTTCTGACGTCAGCTTTTTACGGAAGTCACAATGGTTCATGAAAAATCACAGCTACTTTATGCAGGCTTTGTGCATTTTACTGTGGACTGACTGTTTTGAAACTTAATGGTAGTTACATAGCACCTAGACCTCAGTTATCGTGAAAAAAGCTAGGAAATTTCAGTTTTGACAAAATTGGACCTTTAAGATTTTGTTTCAAATAAATGTTGTTCTTCAAAGAATCCTGAAAAAATGGCTTCCACAAAAAATATTACTTTGCTTCTACATTGATAAAAATAAAAAAAAGTTTTTTTGAGCACCAAATCAGAATGATTCTATAGGATCATGTGACACTGAAGACTGGTGTAATGGCTGCTGAAAATTCAGATCACAGGAATTAATTAAATTTTAAATTGTGATAATATTTCAAAATATTACTGCTTTGACTGTATTTTGATTTTGGTGAGCATAAGAGACTTTCGTTCAAGAAATATATATAAAAAAAAATGTTTTACCAACCCCAAACCTTTGGAATGGTAGTATATGTCCACAATTATTATGATTTTAGTTATTGAAATCATTATTTACACACATTTGCTGCTTTAATGTTGTAACATTGCTTATTAAATATTTTATTAAATACGATGATAGATTAAAACAAGGCTTTTCCACTTTCTCTTTACTTTAGCTCTCATATTCATCATTATCATTCACCATTATCATTATCTTGTTTCAGATGTCGGAGGTATTCATGAATGCTTTAAATCAGAACCTGATCCAGTTTAATCTGAAGCCTGACACACGGGTCACTGTGTCTGTGTCTCAGCTCACACTGGGTAAGACCTGAACACAAGTTTCTGTTCCTAAGATTTTAATAGGACAATCCATGCTCTCCGATGACCCAAAATGCATCGCACTGCTTCTGTCTGTGGTTATAGGGCTCGTTTGGCACTGCTGTCTGTGGTTGAGTTACATTAAACTGTCTACTGCATTGTGTTCTCCATTTAATTGCCACCTCATTGTGGTAAATTACAGCGCTGTCTGTGGTTATGTGAGGTGACTTTATGCTTCTGTGGTTATATAATGTACACTACATGATTACTTTGCTGACGATCCACTGTGTCAAATCCCTCAAACTTCTCTTGGTGCTAGAAATCCCAGAGAACAGATAATCCACCCTGGACTTTAGATTAATATTGATAATGTGGAGCCTGTCTGAGCATGACCAATATAGTGAGTTGGAAATGACATTACAGGATCATAAAGAGTGTCTCTCTGCCACATATAATTCTACCCTTTTCAGACACGGCCATTTGTCTTCATTGCTCCGAACAGGAAAAGGTTCAGATTGCCTCCTGCATTCTGCCGAAAGGTCACAATCATCATGCGTCAACCCTCAAAGGGCTGAAGGATGAACTGCAGCGTGTGTGTGTGTGTGTGTGTGTGTGTGTGCAGTGAACGAGTGAGACAGTTTTTAGAATTACTGAAATGGATATGCCTCTCACACATCAGACATGCTCTGAGAGACAGCAAAGATATTCATGGTCAACAGACTTTTTGTTTTTGTATATCTAACATATACTAGTAAAATAATATTATATATGACAGTAATATATTCTTCCTTTATTTCTATTTATCAGTGATCATTCTGACAAAATAACAAGATTTAGAATCATTCCTTTATTGGACAGCATTTTAAATCTTTGAAACATAAATCAAATTGTTACCAAGAGTTATAGAAAATCACTGAGATATTAATAATGATAGAGCAGGTAAATCTCTAAAATTTATATTTACCTTGTTTACCTAAATGATTGAATGGTCATGTTTATTTTAATGAGCATAATACATTCTGAAATGGGCATTAATGAATGAAATAAATATATCTGTATAATATTTGATACATTTTCAATATGATTCATCTTCATAAACAATATATGAAATATTAGGCATAGTAATTATTAATTTTATAATATCAATAACTATTAATATCAATAACTAACTTATTCTTGCTGTTATTTTTTTTAAATCAGCAAAGTTTTCCTAGCAAATAGATATGTGCATGGTGACACAAAGGCAGCCATGTTGGATATTATATATTAGAAGTCATATAGAAACATTTGTGGAGAAGTATTGATCATGATTTATTTATTATAAGAGCATGCAATTGATAATAAAGCACATAGAAAACATTGTAAATGCATTTGCCTTCCTATAACTGGAGAACACAGAAAGAAAAAACATGGCACTGGCAAAGCCAAGGTCAGGGTTTGATTCCTAGTGCAAGTAATAAGAATTTGCAACGAATGCAATGTAAGTCACTTTGGAGTCATCTGCCAAATGCATACACGCATGCTTTTTATATACAGACTGTGAGATGAGACATTGAGTTATGCTGTGTAACATTGCCTGCAGCACCTCTGGTGGACTCCAGTGTTCTCCCCAGTGGCTCTGCCATGCTGTTACTGGTTTCTCTGGGTCTGGTGGGATTGGCTATTCTCTTCATCTACAAGTTCAAACGGTAAGCCTTGCCTCTCCCAAATCTCTCAGTTCTGCTTAACAAATCTGGACTAATTACACACTGTCATTTTGATATGCCTTGGAAATACCAACCAATGCTGACAAATAATGCTCGCTTACTTTACTGGCATCAGTGACTGTTTCCTCTTGATCTGATCTATTTGGACCAGAAACAAAAACTCATCCAATTTTGTTCCTACAACACTAGTAAAATCCCATGGATCCATGTGGAAACAGAGGACACCCATGAGAAGGAGCCCGAGATGATCAGCGCTGTTGGACAGGAGAAGAACGGCTCGAGTACAACAGCCACTTCATTCACAACGTGCAGCACACACACAACACACACACCATTTCCCTCCAACACCGGAAAACACAACAGCTTCAGCCATCTGCCACCTCCAAGAGAACTGATGGAGAAAGAGCTGGAGGCTCACAACACTGGTGAGAAAAGTCATTATCCCATACACAATATTTATACTAGGTTTTCTTGTGTCATTGTTGAGTCTGTCTGCTTGGTGAGTTTCTTAACAAGTCTTGTGGAAAAATAAGTACACTTTAGCATACTTTTAAAAAGCGTGCTTTTTATGGAAATAATTTACTTTCAAAGAAAATACTTAAGTGCAAAATGAATGTATTGATTTTGAGTACTTTATTGCATGTTTTTTACAATTAAATGAAAATATATTGTAGTGTAAATAGTGCAGATATAATGCCGATAGTTAAACTAGTTAAGAGTGCTTTTTCACCAATTTAATAAAGATGAAGTTGCAATTTATTACATTTAAAATATCTTAACTTTGAATATAATATCAAATAACTACAGTAAAATTATAATGAAATACTTTACGTGTGTTTAATATCAACACATTAAAGTACATCTTTAAAGCATGACGGAAGATTAAAACTAAATTTTAAATGTACTTGATAAAACTTAATTTGACATTTTTACAAAGTGCACTTAAAAGCGTTAAGAAAGGTGTAGCTTATTTAAAGGTCCAATTTTGTCAAAACTGAAATTTCCTGGCTTTTTTCATGATAACTGAGGTCTAGGGGCTATTTAACTACCATACAAGTTTCAAAACAGTCAGTCCACAGTAAAATGCACACAGCCTGCATAAAGTAGCTGTGATTTTTCACGAACCGTTGTGACTTCCGTAAAAAGTTGAAGTCAGAACTACACAGTCACCACCTTCAGTAACCACCCCGAGCACCGCCCACCGTCCCACTCTCCTTTTGCCAAACCCCCAGACAACATCGCGCCCATGCCATTGCTGACTGAGCAACAACAACACGGAAACATGTCGAAAAGGTTCACTTTAACCACGAAACCAGATCGGCCGACCTATAACGTTACACTCTCACTCAAAGGATGGACGATCTGACAGGATTGTTACTATGAGGTGGATCACATCTAACGTGTATAGTAAAGACAAACTCACCGTGTCTATCTAGTCATGATGA
>NW_015505233.1:3348814-3360882 GCF_001515645.1 Sinocyclocheilus grahami | reverse complement strand
GTCCAGTCTGCTCATTTTATCGCGTTTAACCACAGCTGTCGTCAGTTTTTTGTTTGGCAGTGGCAGCAGATATGCGATCAAATTTCTAATTTGAGGCTGTATTACGTCGATTGTGGCACCCAACTTCACAACAAGATGATATTTTAAGCTCCTTATGTAGCAGAATCTGTGGTGGTTTGAATGGGCCGCCTCCAGTTTCTCCTTTATTTTGCTGCCTCCAGCTAGCACTGTGACGTCAGCTGACCCTAGTTACCTGTGGTTGGCCTGGCCGTGCGTCACTCAGAACACAACAGGCCAATCAGAAGAGAGGCTCATGAATATTAATTAGACAGGCCAAAATCGACCTGTTCTCAGCAGAGCTCCTGAGAGAGGAGCTGTAAAAATATATTGAGATGGTTTTTGGTACTTATACCGCAAATATATATTCTTAAGGACATCAAGACTTAAAATAAAACTTCAGAAAGGTGTAAAATATGTGACCTTTAAGTACACTTTAGCGGTCTTTTATATCATTATTAAAGGGTTAGTTCTCCCCAAAATGAAAATTCTGTCATTAATTACTCACCCTCACGTCGTTCCGAACCCGCAAGACCTTCGTTCATCTTCAGAACACAAATGAAGATATTTTTGATGAAATCGAAAAAGTTCTCTAACCCTGCATAGACAGCAATGCAACTGAAATGTTCCCAGACCCAGAAACGTAGTACATCGGTAAAACAGTCCATGTGATATCAATCGATCAACTTAAATTTTTGCGAAGCTACGAGAATACTTTTTGTGTGCAAAGAAAACAAAAAGAGCAATTTATTTAGCAATTCTTCTCCCCACATCAGCGTCTTCTGCCATTTTGGAGAGTACCACAACACATGCGCGTGCTTTCCAATGAAGGTTAACAACGCTGATTACGTTCAGGGGAAAGCACGCGCATGCGTCGTGGTACTCTCCAAAATGGTTTCAGTTGTGTTGCTGTCTATGCAGGGTCAGAAAGCTCTCTGATTCCATGCAATTTGCGCTCAAGGAGCATGAAGAGAGATGTGCTTGTTTTTGTGTGTATCTGTTGTTTGTAAGCGTGAGGTCAGTGGATGGACCCCAATTCATTCATTGTACTTTTATTGCTCCGCTGTCAGAGAAGGTGATTGTCTTCTGTGTGTCCCAGGACTTTCTGATTCACAGTAATCAAGGACTGATCCCATGACACTGAAGTGGAAAGCATTGATCACAGAGTTGCCCTTGCCTGTTGGTTACAATTACAGTGATTTTCTGCTTTGTGTGTGTGTGTGTGTGTGTGTGTGTGTGTGTGTTTAGGTGGCCTTGGAGTTGGAGAGCGGCAAAGGACCAGACAGATTCCAAACTGCACCAATGTCTGAAATGATGAAGGAAGGTTTGAAGATGATATCAATTGTATTAGATGTATAATTATACTTTTTTCCCCTTAACTTTTCCTGTTGTTGTGGTGCTTATACCTTTTTATTATTGTGGTGTTTTACATTTAAGCTTAAGTGGTAATAAAGGTATTTTTAATTACAGATTAAACAAAATCGCTATCAAAAACAGTAGAATAATACTGTATATTATATCAGCACTTAAGGAGTAGTTTCTTTCACCCCAATACAGTTCTTTCCTAAAACAACGATCAGAGAAACTGATCTAATCTTCCTAAGCAGGGGCACCAAATTCCTTTTGTAAAAGTAAGAGATCATTCTCCGCATGCTAACTTGTAGATATCTTAAGATTAACTGCCTCACATTTGTAAAACAGCTCACTTTTAGAGTTCCCAAATCATATAGGTTACATTTTCATACAGAAAAATCAATATTTAATAATTTGAAATATGCTTATAGCTTTATGTGTTTATATTGATGCTTACCTCATCTGAATCAATGTTAAGAGGTCATAAGGAGCATGGTTTTAGGATCGAGTAGATATTCATGGCACAAATAGAGGTTGGTACCTTCATCTGTGTAGAAATCTCATCTGCTGAACATGTCCATTTGTGCCTTGGCAATGTGTATTACTATTGTAAGATGGCAACATATTCTTAATTTGGTTAGTATTCACGATACTATATTCCTAGAAGTATACTCATTTGGAGTGCATGTTTCATCACTACTAATAGCTGACAACCAGTTTTATATTCGACTGTGAACTGAAAGTCACTTTAATCTGAATAAATGTATTTTTACATTTGTGACTGCCCATTGATTCTTTACAATGGATTTTCATGACATTTCTGTAACTATTGAATGGCCTGTGTATCCCAGTTTCTCAATTTCCAAACACCGACCATCTTTTCATTCCTCCAGTAAAGAGCCTACAGCAGATGACCTGTGTCACTGAAAAATCTTTAATAGGATCACGTTAAATGAAAGGATACAAAGGAGATTCTCTGCTGAAATGAAAGTAAACAGTGTGATTCAGCATTATCTGCATTTTGAACCATTCCAGGCATAGTTTCTGTTTTCTCTCACTTGCTTGTGTTGAATTTTTACCTGTTAAAACAGGAAGTTTGGGTGGGACATATTGAAGTGCTCAGTCTTTTTTTCCCCATTATGACACAGCCATTAAACATGGGTTACATCTTAAATTGCATACTTCCCTACTATACACCGCGTGCATCATTATTAGGCACATTGATAATCTGATGATATTTTTTTCCAAGCACATTTTACCAATTCCAAAACATCAATCTTAATAACTACTATTGATTTTGTATTGAATCATTTATAAGTGATATATAATTGTCCATGAATGATGGAAGTGAAAAACTCCTTATATTCAGGTGTGCAGAATTATTAGGCATGTTTTCTTTTACTGATAAAATGAGCCAAAAAAAGAGGTTTAACTCTTTATTAAATCCCCATGAGAAATATTCAAAATTAATGCAATACAGAAATTGCAAAGTTAAGACATGACCATTGGACAGCAAAATGCTCACTGGGTCAGCGAGGTCAGAAAAAACAAGTGGAGAAGAAAAGACACGTTAACTGCAAAAGATTTAAGAATTATTGTGAAGAATTAGGTGTAAAACCATCAGGAAACATTTAGTCTCCAGCGTCTAGAATTACAAGGTGTCAGGTTCTCAGAGACTTTGCTTGGGTAAAAAATTATTTTTAAAAAAATGACCCTCACTTAATAAGAATAGCATGCTGAAGTATTGTGAAATACATTAAGACTTATGGACAGATGAGTTGTGAGTGACCAGCACCACATCCTCTTGTACCACTGTTTGAAGAATTTATCTTTCAGAATCTGGCAGTAAGTTTTAGTTAAACCTCTTTTTTTGGCTCATTTTATCAGTAAAAGAAAACATGCCTAATGATTCTGTACACGTGAATATAATTCACGAGAGTAGAGTTTTTCACTTCCAGCATTCATGGACAATTATATATCACTTATAAATGATTAAATACAAAATTAATAGTATTTATTAAGATTGATGTGGTTTGGAATTTGTAAAATGTGCTTGGAAAAAAATATCATCAGAATATCAACGTGCCTAATAATTATGTGCGCGGTGTATAGTATAGGGGAAAAACAGTATGTGACAAAAGAACTATGCCCGAATTCAAAATAGTCATAAAAGAGTAGGCAAAAAGTACCCGGATGGACACTTTACTATCCCATGAGTCAGTGGCAAAGGATTTATGGATGACAGTGACACGATGCAACTGATGCTGGTAGGTCACATGATAATGACATCGTGGCGAATGTAGTACATCCAGATTGCATTCATACTATATAGATACTCTTTTTGCGGTCATGAAGTAATTACTTATTCAATAAAGTACCTACTCGGACACAGCCATGGTCTGCTACTTGCCATTCACTCTCTGGCTGCATGAGTGAGAGGAACATTTTTATTCTAGAGAGCATTTGATTGGACAAAAACCTGAAGTGATCAATCATCATATTTTGGTCCATTTTCCCAGCAGAGAAAGACTTATCATTTTAAATATATATATTTGCAAAAAGTTAATTTATTCAGTTACACTAAAAGTTTGGAATAAATTAATACTTTTATTCAGCAATGATGCATTGAATTAATCAAAAGTGACAGTGAAGGTTTTCCCCCCAAAAATAGATGGTGTTCTTTTGAACTTTCTATTCATACAATAAATCTGGTGAAAAAAAGGTTTTCACAAAAATATTAAGCAGCACAACTGTTTTCAATACTGATAAAAATAATACATGTTTACTCAGCACCAAATCAGCATATTAGAATTATTTCTTAAGGATAGTGTGACATTGAAGACTGGAGTAATGGCTGCTGAAAAGTCAGCTTTGCCATCACCAAAATAAATTATTCAACATATAGAAAACAACAATAGAAAACAGTAATACTGTGAAATATTATTACAATTTAAAATAACCGTTTTTAGTATCAGTATTTTTGATCATATAAATGCGGTCTTGGTGAGCATAAGATACTTCTTTCAAAAACGTTACAAAATCTTATTGACCCCAAAATAACAAGACAAATATTTAATTGAGCAAATTCATTAATCGCCAGTTTTGACAGAAAACTCCAAATCGAAATGGTCCAGTATTTTGAAAAGGACACAGAGAATGCTTCTGGTGAACAAAACAGGAAATAAATAAAAGTCTTCAGTAAGTTACAGTTTTATGACTTCAGGATCTGCTGAAGCTGTTCAAAGACTCAGTACACAAAGGAAATGCAAACAGGCACCTATTCAATATCCACCCATAAATGTGCAGGCTGCTGGTCTGGACAAAGGCTGTCTAAATATCCTGCACCACAGTAGCCTTTAGAATGTCATATTTTTCATCATTTTAGCTCTCTCGCTCTCCATCTCTCTCGCACATACACACACCACACACACACACAGGTACAACCGCAGACGACTCTCAGCATTTTTCAAAGTTTGTATGGTTTCATTTGAAGATTAAAGTTGAGCAACATGGACAAAAGAGCACTCTGCATGAAACAAAGTTAGCTTTATCTCGTCCAGGGAGCCCAAGTGGTCATGTTTATGTGATAAGGGAGAGAAGCGTAGGATGAGAGCTTGAGTGATTTTATGGTATGGCAAACAGAGCTTTGCCTCCAAGGACTATGCCGCTTCCTTTAGAATCTCATTTACCATTATGATTGAATGTAAAGCAAAGGAAATAGTCAGATGTCTCACCACACACTCTACGCTAAGTGCTTTGTATTTTGTTGTGATGGGCCTACTTTAAATTCAGTCAATATTCACATGTGACCGGCATAATTGCAAGTTAATGAGACCATACGCAAATTGTAAAACTACATGTCCCATGACGCTGTACTTCACATTATTGTACAAACTTGTTTTGCAATGTATGATTAAAAATAGTCCCGCTCTGCTCAACTTCAACTAAAATAAATAATGTATTTTCTCTATTTGTGCATTTATGGATCTGTGTGAACATTAATAGCTAAAAATCAATTAGCCATTATCATACTATACTGTCAGCCAGGGAGCGCTGCTATAAAGTTCAGGTTTCAGATTTTCTGCAGTTAATGTATTTCAACTTCCGTATAACTTTCGGAAAAAGACAGACAGCTGTCACTTTATAAAGTCTGAAAAATGACTCTATGTCGGAGTGATTGAGCTTCGGCTGTCAGCACGTGAGTATGTGTGTGCACGCGCGCGAGTTTTTCTTGTGTGTACTTCCTGTAGCTGACGGACTGTTTAGGTTTCAACCTTTCCTGCCAGACTCATCACTGCCACGTGTGAAAAAGATTTAACATTTTCCAAAGGTCATCCTGAGCTTTCAGAGATGGAGAAACATTGATAAAGTCAGAGGGATTATTTAATGTCTGATGAATTATTAAAAAGGCCTGTTTTGGTTTGAGTACTTCCGTCTCCTCCGTCTGTCATTACTTACGGAGTTCACCTCACACATGACACATTCATCAGACCCGTTTCACTTCAGTGCCATTCTGACTGGCGCAATTGTTAGAAAAACAATCGTGTTCATTTTTTTCATGCACTATCATTATTCATGACCTTTATAAAAAAATGATAATAAAATGAGATGTTGTCAAAACATATCATTAGAGCAGCAGGAGACTTTGCGTTGCCTGAAATTTTGACTATATATATCTAACATACTAGGCTTTAATATATAAAGTAAAATAGATTCACTTATGCCAAAAATAACGGCCAGGCTTCAAATTTGAAAGCCAACTCGCCTCCCAACTGGATAAAATCCAAGCCGGAGACTGATATAGGAAATATCCTTTTCCATTGTGACCTTCCAATAGTGAGACTTTATGAAACACCATTCTGTTTTATGTGCTTCATTAAAGGATATTAAACGAGGTGGTTGTCCTTAGTGATATCAAACTAATGATTATGCTTATATTTGCAGGAACCTCCTCTCCCCTCAGACATTACAGAATGGTATTTTATTTGTTTTGTGCTAATGTGACCATGTGTCTCGTTTATTGCTTTTAATCTGTGTATCTAGAGATCTGCTGTGTGATTCCATATTTTTATGGAATTTATATCCTAATTTTACTACCAGGCATCTAGTGAAGCATCAAGATTCCAAACTAATGTCCATTTTTAATGGACAATGAAGTGTAATTTAAATTTTTTGCATTATATGCAGTCGAATCCCTAAGAGATTTTACTGTCACAAGTGCTTCTGGAGTATGTAAGTGATTAGAAAACATGTACGTTTTGACCAATTTTGAGTAAATTGGTTATATTTAGAAGTTGATATTTTACTGTTTTATAAAAATAAATTTCACGAGGCATTATGGCTATGTAATTATCTGGAATAAATAAAAGTGAGGACAAATGTTAATGGATTTTCTGAATAAAAGGGTTGCTAGGTGATTTTGGGTGGTTGCTTACTGGACCGAATAAAAAAGTGCTACTTATTTATTTTTGTTTCAAAATGGTTTTAATGAAAACAAAATTATTGAGCGCTTTAATATTTAATTAAAGTGAAAATGTGTGCAAAACACTTTCACACAGAACTCTACACCTGAGATCTGCCTTACCTTCCTTTTAATTTACACTTGCATAATCCCTGTGAGTTTAGAGATTTGCTTGATTCTTATCTGGAATTGATAATAGAGAGATTAAAAATATTGACTTCCAATACTAAGAGATGCCATAATGTGTGTGTAATGGAGGCCAGCAGTTGCATGTGCAAACAGCCTGTAATTCAGCTTCAGTTCCCTGTGTGCATTTTGTATTTGATATTCATGCTGTGCTGGTTTGATCTCCCAATCACTGTGTATCAGTGTTGTTAATAATAAAATATATATTGTGATTGTATTTGCCATCATTGTAAATTATGCATTGAATTATGCATTATGTTTGAACACAATAAAGCCAGCCACATCAAAAGAAAAGTGACTGTGCTTAGGAAGATTTCAAATACACACAAACACACAATCCCATCACGTGAAAAGGCCAGTGTGACTTTGTAATACTGTCGTATTATATTTGTAATTTCTAGAAATACAAATAAAAAATAAAAAAGGTACCAACCCCTGTAGAGTCTGTTATTCATAGAAACTCCCAGGTGAAGTGAAAGATAAAGAAAAACCAGATGAGAGCAGCTGACCGTCAGTGATTTTGTTACTTCTTTTTGTAATGTATCTTTACTGAAGTATAACATAAGAAATAACTAATAACATTTTGGGATCTTTTAAATGTAGAATACATGCAGGAAATGCAGGTGGTTGTTAAGGTGCAAGAATAAAGACATTTATAATGTCACAAAAGATTTCTAGATTTAATACTTGCTGTTTTTTTAACATTCTATTTATGAAAAAGAAATCTTAAACTTTTAAAAAGTGTATGTGATTTTTTATAGTACCTAATAGTAACACAACAGTAATAACATAGCTTTACTCAACAAGCCACATCTGATGATTTGAGGCATCATTTACATCCATAACACAGGGCATGTTACATTACTAATTTTAATACGTACGGTTAGGGACTGAAATATTTGAGCAATAGTAACAGTGCTGCCTTCCTTAGCAAGCGCTACTAATGATGTCAAGTGTATCAGGTTGTGTTTATTGACCTGGAAACAGTTTAAAGACTTAAATCAGTACGTCTGGGTCCAGGTGCTTCAGAACGATCAGGGCCGACCAGGGACCCTGGGAAATAAACAGCCGCCCTTCGTGCTCTTTTATCATCATTTCCATTACATCAAGCAGCTCATTATCGGCAGTGTTTTTATTAAGTCTGCGGTTAATGTTGAGTGTCCGCTAAGTGAAAAGGCTCAGTGATTAATGCAGTAAAGCACTGTTCTCAGATCTGCAGACTAAAGCAGGCTCATACACAAAAGTTCAGTACACAGGGACACAGAGGGGTGAATCCATCCTCGCTAGTAAAGAATTTCTCTACTGACTCCCCAGTGTGTCACTGCTGAGGAGGACTCCAGTCTGACTAATGACTGTCTCTAACGTCCTATACTGGGACCCGTTACACTCACACACTCACACTCTCAAAGCATCACTGCGGACACATATCCTCACGCACACGTGTTAACTCCTACTCTGTGACTAATGATGGTGTCTTATGGCCCATACAAGGGTCAGAAAAAAGTTAATTTATTACTGTGATGGCAAATTTTTAGCAGCCATCATTCCAGTCCTTCAAAAATTATTCTAATATGCTAATTTGGTGCAAAAAATTCTTTGATGAATACAAAAGTTCAAAAGAACCGAACTTATTTGAAATAGAAATCTTTTCTAACAATATAAGTGTTTTTACTGTCACTTTTGCTCAATTTATAGCATGATAAAAGTTTTGAACAGCTTTGTAATTGTCTAGGTACTTGCTTTTCTATCATCTACCTCAAATTAAAAAGATTTTGGGTTTTCTATTAAGAATCACCTGTAATATATATCTATCTGACAAACTTGCATGTGCTCTCTTTTATTTTTAACTCCTTGAATGTCATGTTTTTCATGGCAAACTAAAATGAAAAATACTTTTATCATAAAGTGTGTTGTGTGAAAATATCACACACCAGTTCTAGAGTCAGTCCTTCTAGCCATTGTTGTCCAGCGGCAAAAACTTGTATTTTCTTGATTGGTTAGAACTAATGGATTGTAAGTCTAGTAGAGTTGAGCAGCATGTGTACAACTTAATCTCATTTAATTATATTTTGAGTCCCATCAAACTTGGGGTATTGAATGAACATGCAGTGACATCTAGTGACACCAACAGCAATATATCCTGATGTCTCTAAAAGTAGATACATAGCAGGTTGAGAAACGGACACGGTGTCAGGAGTATGTAGTAAGACTAAGTCTTTTACAAGACTAATTAAAACCATGTAAACATTAAAAATCACTATATTCCCCCCAGGTCACAGTTCACATGCGATAAAGCCAGAAACTAAACTGTGTCTGGTAACTGCGCTGATTCAAACCTACCAGCCTTGTTAACAATGCACTCATTGTTCATTTGCATATTCACAATCATAGCCATCGGTGAGGTCATTAACATCTTCTGATGTCAAACTATAATAGTGGTTTGGTACACGTTGTCAGCAACAACACTGTTTACTCAATCCATCGCTTTAGGGCATTTTCCCCCTCATTCTGAACGGCTGCAATTCGTATGTAACTAATATGCTATGGGTCATGACTGCAAATGTGGAGTAATGAGCTGCCAACCCCTGTAGACTATGTTATCCATAAACACTCAAAAGCGAAAACATGTTAGTTTAAAGGCAGTGCAGCTGAGGGCAGCGGATATAGTGAGCGGGCATGAGAAATTGCGGTTTTCTAGGGAATGAGAATTACAGTAAGGTCGTGGAAGTCGTAATGTGCCCAGAGCTCAAATAAACTACTAACCCATTTAAATCTGAACGCTTGATGTATTACAACAAAGTAACCAGGCTAGTCCAAACAACCAGCAATCTTTTAGTGCAGAGGTTGAGGTATTAACATCTAAAACTATAATTCATGCATTATTTAACATTTATAATCAATTCAATATGCTCCACTTGTCAATGACATGCTGTTCTGCTGCTGAAATGTGCACAGGTGAATACCAGTGTTGAATTTTCCCATGCCTACTTCCAAACTCAACGCATTCCTGTCGCGTCCCAAAAAAATTATATATATGTAAGGGATTAATTGCAAAATAAACCCCGACAGGGTGACCAGGATTTAAATCACCCCTGAATGGGTTTATTTTGCTATAACAACCGGCTGTGTAAAAGTTAGCACACGTACATCACGGAGACGTCTATTTGACATCTGCATTTACATCTGCAAGATGTTTTTTTTTTAAGAGTGTTTGCTCATCTGCAATACGTCTATTGGTCAAATAGTTTTTCAAATACATTTAAGTATATTTATTTTTCACTAGGGGAATTACAATAATATTGTTCCTCTGGGTCTTTTTCATTGTAGTTGTTTAAGAGTGTTTGCTCATCTGCAATACGTCTATTGGATGTTTCTGATCAGATGTCAAATAGTTTTTCAAATACATTTAAGTATATTTATTTTTCACTAGGGGAATTACAATAATATTGTTCCTCTGGGTCTTTTTCATTGTAGTTGTGGTGTGGACCTCCCTATTCTCATAAAATTAGAACGATTATTAAAACTTAAGTTATCGCTTTAGTCTTTGTCTCTAAATCATCTATAGAGCGCCGTTCCAGTTGTTATTTTCAAGTTGGAGGTGGGAAAATTCTATGTCACTGACGTGAGTGTAGCCTATATTAGCCATCATTTATCGTAAAGAAGAGCTGAGGTGGATAGGTCTATGAATCCTAAGCCTTGACCTCTGACCCCTCTCTATTTAATCGGATGTGTCAAAGCGTCACAGGCAAGCGAAACACATTTATACTTGGGCTTGGAGTTGAAAGGGACAGTGTAAATAATCTGCTCCAAACAATCTGAGGGCATCTGTCACATTAATCTGAACGGGAATCGGGTGAGACGGATCCTCCTGTGGATGGAGGATGTTTTATTCTTTTTGTTCTTGTGTTGGAGAGCGGCCTTGAATTATTATGAGATATGAGCACAGACACACAAATACATGCTTAAAAGTATGCACACACACATACACTCCGCATCTGAAATAAAATAGGGTATGTGAATACGATTGTTTGTGTGGGTCTGGTTTTGACTACATTATGGGGGCCAAATGTCACCACAAGGATAGTAAAACCTACATTATGCTAATTAATGTATTAATGAATATGTAAATATGTTAAATGGTTTCTGCTAACGGTTGTAAATGGTGTGTGTGTGCTCAATAAAGACAAAGGTGTTGTCTGTAACTAATATTATTCAGGTAACTCACAACATGACAGTGGTAGAGAGCGTGGGAGAGATTGATTTGATGCCCCGGGCGGTGTCCTCCTTTCATTTGTTGGTTTCAGGGTTCAGATGATTCAAGAGCAGGCCAGCGGCATGAGGTAATTGAACAAGCTGAACTCTCACACCTCTCTAAGTGATTATCTTTAAAGCTTTACAATTCTAATTCGGCCCAGGTTTTAGGTTTGAGCATTGATATGGTAATAATAATATGACATGACATGAAAAAACCTGATTATATTCACGAGCATCCATTCAGACTAGTTTAATTAATAGATTATTCATTAGGGAAGATGTTGTAACACTCCAGTGATAACGGCCTCATTAAAGCACGCGTCATTTATTTAATCTCTACTGCCACCTAGTGTCTCAAATATGACTTACATGAATAGTATGTTTTCGTCCTGAAACAAATATTTTTTTTTTTGACCGTGCATGGTATTTGTTACCATATCAGTGAACTTGCCAAACTTCTACTGCTGATTATCTGAAAGACATGGGGTTTCAACCTCTGCGGACTCAGAATGACTATACTAATATAAAAAGCTAGATTTTCTCCTCATAATAACTTTCTGTAAAACAGTATTACAGTATAGGCTATATAATTTCTCATCACATCATGAGTTAATGTTTATTCAATAATTTATGGTTACAGTTTACAATAAACAATAGTTATTTGTCATTATGTGCCATAAACTAGCAAGGAACAACGGTTTTTACAGTATTTATTAAATATAATTTACATTTTTATGTCATTTTAATTTTTAAGTAT
>NW_015505233.1:3348040-3348792 GCF_001515645.1 Sinocyclocheilus grahami | reverse complement strand
CGCCAAACTTGTCAGCTGCAAGACTGCAACAACACAAAAACAACTGGTGACATTACTAATACAAATAACCTCTAAAATGCCAGCAATCATGTCGCCTGCCAAAAAAAAAACACAAAATAAAGCACCACAGACTGAAATGCAAATATTTGTAATGCATGAGACTTTAATTATTCAACAATTGCACAAAAACAACATTAGAAAGTGTAATTTTCAGTTCCAACAGAGCTTAATTACAGTCATAAGATATCATGATGACATTAAAACCATCTTCAAAACAGATCATCTGAATTGAACAGAGCTGAATGGGAAGACTGGAGTCAACCGTTTTTGTGTATGTGAGTGTATGCCTCAAGAAAAAACAGGTTATGCAAGATCCTCGTGGGAAATTGGCCAGATGTGCCTAACTTGAGACATGAGACTTTCTGCTCACTTCTTTCTGTCTTTTAATGTACAATTCCATTATTTTTACTGTTCTGTGACATCTGGAAACTCAAAGAAATAGCAGTCAACCTCCTCCAGGTCTATTTAACAAGTGATAAACAGAGTATATGGACCTGCATCCCAAACTGTTTTGGTTACAAGAGTTTAGGACAGAGGACATGAGTGTAATGGATCACAACATAGTTGTGCTTAAATTGTATTTGCCATTTTTATAAGGTCAGAGGTGGAACAATATGCACATGGGACTGACTTTAATCTGAGCCAAATCCTTCTTTCCAACTCCATTATCCAAAAGCAGTTGTCATAGAATA
>NW_015505233.1:3344059-3347822 GCF_001515645.1 Sinocyclocheilus grahami | reverse complement strand
GAGAATAACTTGAATATGAACAATAGAGGGAAAAAATTAGAGAGCGAGAACAAAGCACTACTTTATTACTTTTTCTCACTGACATGCAAACATACACAGATTAGAAGCAGATAGGGTGATCACTTGCACTCTGTGTGATTTCAAAATGCATTACATTTTCTCTTTCTACTATTTTTCCTCTCCCCTGTTCTGTCTCTTTAGATACATGAACATGAGTCAGGCTGTATGGAGTGAGTGTAGGCGGAGGTGAGAGCAGATTGTAAAGGGAGAGACACTGCTGAAACACACTTTAGCCTACTGTTTGCAGCAGCATGCACACATACTATTCACTAACAATACAGCATGGTTGCTACACTATCATGCTATTACTAAGCACTGCTGAAGCTTCACAAATGCTACAGAAACTCAATTTTTTGTGAGCCACAAAACCAATTTTTATTTCACATGGCCTTAAAATGTGTCACAGGCCCCTCACGCGCAGTATCACATGCAAAAAATAATAATTTTTACAGCCAAACTTGTCAGCTGCAAGACTGCAACAACACAAAAACAACTGGTGACATTACTAATACAAATAACCTCTAAAATGCCAGCAATCATGTCGCCTGCCAAAAAAAAAACACAAAATAAAGCACCACAGACTGAAATGCAAATATTTGTAATGCATGAGACTTTAATTATTCAACAACTGCACAAAAACAACATTAGAAAGTGTAATTTTCAGTTCCAACAGAGCTTAATTACAGTCATAAGATATCATGATGACATTAAAACCATCTCCAAAACAGATCATCTGAATTGAACAGAGCTGAATGGGAAGACTGGAGTCAACCGTTTTTGTGTATGTGAGTGTATGCCTCAAGAAAAAACAGCCCGCGGTTATGCAAGATCCTCGTGGGAAATTGGCCAGATGTGCCTAACTTGAGACATGAGACTTTCTGCTCACTTCTTTCTGTCTTTTAAATGTACAATTCAGTTATTTTTACTGTTCTGTGACATCTGGAAACTCAAAGACATAGCAGTCAACCTCCTCCAGGTCTATTTAACAAGTGATAAACAGAGTATATGGACCTGCATCCCAAACTGTTTTGGTGACAAGAGTTTAGGACAGAGGACATGAGTGTAATGGATCACAACATAGTTGTGCTTAAATTGTATTTGCCATTTTTATAAGGTCAGAGGTGGAACAATATGCACATGGGACTGACTTTAATCTGAGCCAAGTCCTTCTTTCCAACTCCATTATCCAAAAGCAGTTGTCATAGAATACAAGACACAAACACTATTAACTCAAATTGTCAAAGTAAGTGTTCTAAAAACCTTAACTACTCCTACAACATGTTAGTCCCATAACTAACTCTACCTTGAGTTCTAAAATCACTAGAAAAATGGTTAAGGTTTATAGACATTTCCTTTAATCCACACAATGCAATGCATAAATAAAAGAAAGTATAGTTCAGAAAATAATCCAAGTAATCCAGATCTGTCGAATCCCAGCAGAAACATATCCAAAAACGTATCAGCAAATAAACAAACAAACAGACATGTACCAGCGTGAAGCGGCAGCACAAGCACGCCAGCGTTCTGAGATCTTGTAAAAATGCAAGAAAAACGGCTTTTATATATACACTACCACTCAAAAGTTTTTGAACAGTAAGATTTCTAATGTTTTTTAAAGACATCTCTTCTGCTCATCAAGCCTGCATTTATTTGATCCAAAATACAGCAAATGCAGTAATATTGTGAAATATATTATTATTATTATTATTATTATTATTATTATTATTATTATTATTATTATTATTATTATTATTATTATTATTATTATTATTATTATTATTATTATTATTATTATTATTATTATTATTATTATTATTATTATTATTAATAGTAATATTTAAATCAGCTGAGTAATTTTTTTCTGGATTCTTTGATGAATAGAAAGATTAGAAGAATAGAAGAATAGAAACATTATACTCTATGCCATTCAAAAGCTTGGAGTCAGTATAATTTTTATTTTGGGGGGGATTATAGAAATTAATACTTTTATTTAGCAAGGATGCTTTAAATTGATAAAGTGATGATAAAGACATTTATGTTTCAGATATGTTTTCAACATAATAATAAATGTTTTTGAGCAGCAAATCAGAATATTAGAATGATTTCTGAAGAATCATGTGACTGGAGTATTGATGCTAAAAATTCAGCTATGAAATCACAGGAATAAATTAGATTTAAAATATATTCAAAGTGAAAACAGTTATTTTAAATAGTAAAAATATTTCAAAATTGTACTGTTTTTGCTGAACATTGGATCAAATAAATGCAGGCTTGGTGAGCAGAAGACACTTCTTTAAATCTTTCTGTTCAAAAACCTGGTAGTGTATATATTTACCAAATATGATTTCTTTATCCACAAATGTCTAATCCTATTTAGAAATTGTATGTATGGAATAATCCTAGGAATAGTCCTATTTACATAATTGGTTACACTTTATTTTAAGGTGTCCTTGTTACTCTGTAATTATACATTTAAGTACTGAGTAATATTAATTAACTACATGTACTTATGCTATATGGTTATGGTTAGGATTAGGGTTTGGCTTAGGGTTATCTGCATGTAATTATGCATAATTTATTGTTATTATAATAGTAATCACATGTAACATGTAACAAGGACACCTTAAAATAAAGTGTTACCACATAATTTTATGTATGGAATAATTAATTTTAAAACTAATCCAAAGATAATTGGGAAACTCATACTCATCAAATCCAAAGGGACCCAAGAATAAAAGGAAATGTCATTAAAAAAACATATTGTTTTTATATATTCTCCACTAACACCTTAGAGTATCTTCAGTATTAGACATAAACAATTTACAAAAACTTACAAATACAAAATTCTATAGCAATGGAGGAACTTCTCTTAGGATACATCAGCCAAACAAAAGCAGGTGCTCATGTGCAGGATCATTTAAAGAATAATGAATCATTGTTAGTCATTTATTTGCTCAGGTACTGAAGTAATTAGGGTAATTATCCACATTCATAAAGGGGAAGGTTGGTCACAGAGCGCTGGCGTGTGCAAAGTTAAATGATTCACTGAGAGAACAATGTGGTGGATGAAAAAGAACAGAACCAGTCATGAGAGATGTCAGATCCAGGAGGCCAAACTCCAGTTCAGAGCCATTTTGACTTAGATATGGTTTGTTTTGTGTTATAAAATGTGTGTTTGTGTGAAGCTGAAAGTGTAAGAAGAGGCACAAAGAGACAACAACTTTACTTTGTTTTCTTATTCTATTCTTATCTTGGGAGTTCTAGTCAGTGTGGTTGCTGAGAGTTTGGAGCTAAACCAACTTTCGGATTGGGGGATAAAATCCTAGTGCTTTTTATGAGAGAAAAAAGTAATAACATGTAGGTCATTCAATAGGTAGGTGAAGTAAACATTTAATAAAAGTTTTACACTCAAACTGATGCAAACAGGTCCACAAATAAAACCAAATGCCTCAGGGTCAGTTTATATGTGAGACATAAATACAATAAGCTTTTTATGGGCAATATAGAATATATAGGACTATGCATGTTCATTAGGCCTATTTATGGATGCTTAAGAGTAAAACTGCTATAAAGTGGCCAAACAACCCAGCCTCAGCAGGGCTGTATAAATGTGTGTGTTTGATGTCTAACATCTGGCTCGTATCTTCGCGTTTGTATAAACTCTATCTGTGTATTTTAAAGATAAGGCTCGGGGGGGGGGGGG
>NW_015505233.1:3340741-3343752 GCF_001515645.1 Sinocyclocheilus grahami | reverse complement strand
GGGTCGTGGAGGTCCTGTGGGCGGCAGGACTGGTCACGTGATCCCCTCACCAAGTTCCCACGCAAAACACTCCTCACACATCCTGATACACGCAACAGAGTCCTACGGCTCTAGATAGAAGAAACTGAGACTTGAGGGAAAATAGTTAGTTATTCTGGCTGAAGCCGATTTATATAGTTAATATGTTTCCTGCTGCAATTCTGGGATTACATTTAAACTGAGACCGAGAAAGGTGAGTAGCATATTTATTTCTTCATGTGACTAATATACTTGCTTAGATAGATGCACGCAAAATGTTTGATAAAGTGCGACAGCAATGCAAGAACTGCGCGACTTTTTCAATTATAAGTTATCTTTATATGCATTAAAATAAGTCGGTTTTCATCTTTTTGGATGTGAAGTTAGTATTCAGCTTAAATTTGATGTTCGGTTATATAGTGCAGCAGCTACACAATATTAGTGCATCCAAATATTTTGAATTGCCTAGACATCATTTCGAGGCATTAAATGCTTGCGCAGTTCTGTTGTAAACTGATTCGGAACGCGCATATGAAGCCCAAAAATTGTGTGTGACGCCGAAAAAATTCTGCTTGCACCAATAATACATATAAATGTTGTCTAGGTAGGCAGCTCACTAAGTTTTGAGACACCGCAGATTTCTTAAACGCGCGCAGGCGGTGATTGCGAGATTCAGGACGCGACTTTTTTTTTTTTCCTGAGAAGGGAGGGTTCCGTTACTTGATAGCTTGCTCTTATATGTTTAGATACATAACATACATGATTCAAAACAATTATACACGGTCTAGCGATATAAGCTCATTTAAATTCAAACTAAATTAATTCAGGTTCAAAATAAAACTTCTGTTGGGGGTGTTGGGGTGATTTCGGGCTATCAGGGTGGAAAGAGGGGCATTTGAGGTGTGAATTGTTCTCTGTGGGGTGCGTGCTGATATGCATGACTCATATAGGATGTCAGCTGGAGATCAGGCATGCAGGTGTGTGAGAGAGTGTTTATTTGTATGTGTGTGTTTAGACAATTCATTTGTAATCCAAAATGTCCTGACCTTTTTGTTTTCATGCAGCAATTGTGAACACAGCTTCAAGTGGATCTGAAAAACGCTCAGCCCACCTCTCTATCTCTCTCTCTCTCTCTCTCTCTCTCTCTTTGAAACAGAAGGTTGTGTTGTGTTAATGTATGAGCGAGGGTGAGCGCATTGAGATGAGTGCAGGCGATGAAGAGGGCGGTTTACGCATCCGCCCCCCATCCAGTCTAAATGTGAAGAAGGTCTACAGCGAGAGCGCAGAAGAACTCCAGTCCCCCAAGGCTTTGAGGAGCAGCACTATGTCACCTGACCTGAGGCAGGACTTCAACATGATGGAGCAGAAAAAGAGAGTCACACAGATTCTACAGAGTCCAGTAAGACGTCACTCCCACACACTCGCACCAAAGTGAGAATTCGCATGCTTTTTCTCTCTCTCCCTCCCTTTGCATTTTAAGAGGAGCCCACGCTCGTTTGATTGCATAACAAACAACAAGTGGAGATCCGTTGCCATTAGTAACCATGCACAGATCATCAGAAATACTGGGAGTGGGTGAATTGAATAAAGAACCCGAAGGGATTTCTGTGCATCATGTTTGAGTGCCGTAACTCTATAGGCACATTTCTGATGCCTTAGATGAAGCTCAGTCTCTTATCTGATTATAGCTTCATCTATTTTTAATATCCATATAAAATGCAAAATTTGAAGCTGTATAATCAACAAAACTGCATGACGTTCATGTCCTGGTTTTGGCTAAATACACAGCAAAATATTTCATCTTTTGCAGCCCTGAGGCTTTGAGGTTGAAGTTCATAGTTTCAACTTTAAATTTGAATGATGTGATGCCCATGATTTTTGTTTTTAAATCAACATCACTATTTTAAGTTTAAATGTATATAAAGCAAATGCCTTCTGATTCTGTAACTGGTTAGCATGTTTATTTGTATCATTTTAAACTGTTTTTTCTTCATTAGTGGATTATACTAAATGATTCTTTGGTGCAGCATATTTTTATGTTAAAGTATAAATATTCATGCTTGAGGCCATAAGAGCTGCATGCTTTGTAATTATAAAAAGCAGAAAATGCTGTTTAAAAATGATTAGATTAAGTATAGCATGTCTCACCACAGGGCATGTCGACTTCTCTGAACTGTTTCATGGCAAAGACACATATGACTGGATATTCTGTTTACTGAACTTTTCTCTTAAAGCCTGTTTTGTTGTCAGTAATTATTTAATACCATTAAAGAATGAGCTATGAACAAATCAGAAATGTCCTATATTTGAGAAAAATATAAGTCAGACTTAAAAGTTAAGCACTTTTTTTTGCATACTGTTCAAAAGTTTGGGGTTGGTACATTTTTTGTGTTGAAAGATGTTACTTATGCTCACAGAGGCTGCATGTCTTAGAAGAAAAGGTCTTTCCCAAAAAGGTAGCTACTTTATCACTAGAAAAACTGAAATAATCATAAGCATAACACATCAAGGTGTTGTGTGATCATTTAAGACACTTTTATTAGCATTTACAATGACAAGCAATATACACTGAACAAAATTATAAATGCAACACTTTTGTTTTTGACCCCATTTTTCATGAGCTGAACTCAAAGATCTAAGACTTTTTCTATGTACACAAAAGGCCTATTTCTCTCAAATATTGTTCACAAATCTGTCTAAATCTGTGTTAGTGAGCACTTCTCCTTTGCCGAGATAATCCATCCACCTCACAGGTGTGGCATATCAAGATGCTGATTAGACAGCATGATTATTGCACAGGTGTGCCTAACTAAAAATGCACACTAAAAATGTGCAGTTTTATCAATCACAATGCCACAGATGACGCAAGTTTTGAGGGAGCGTGCAATTGGCATGCTGACTGCAGGAATGTCCACCAGAGCTGTTGCCCGTGAATTGAATGTTCATTTCTCTACCATAAGCCATCTCCAAAGACGTTTCAGAGAATTTGGCAG
>NW_015505233.1:3339940-3340676 GCF_001515645.1 Sinocyclocheilus grahami | reverse complement strand
GCCTCACAACCGCAGACCACGTGTAACCACACCAGCCCAGGACCTCCACATCCAGCATCTTCACCTCCAAGGTCGTCTGAGACAGCTGCTGCAACAATCGGTTTGCATAACCAAAGAATTTCTGTACAAACTGTCAGAAACCGTCTCAGAGAAGCTCATCTGCATGCTCATCATCCTCATCGTGGTCTCGACCTGACTGCAGTTCGATGTCGTCTGGCACTTTGGAGAGGTGTTCTCTTCACGGATGAATCCCGGTTTTCACTGTACAGGGCAGATGGCAGACAGCGTGTATGGCGTCGTGTGGGTGAGCGGTTTGCTGATGTCAACATTGTGGATCGAGTGGCCCATGGTGGCAGTGGGGTTATGGTATAGGCAGGCGTATGTTATGGACAAAGAACACAGGTGCATTTTATTGATAGCATTTTGAATGCACAGATGCACAGAGATGAGATCCTGAGGCCCATTGTTGTGCCAGTCATCCACGACCATCACCTCATGTTGCAGCATGATAATGCGATAATGCACGTTGCAAGGATCTGTACACAATTCCTGGAAGCTGAAAACATCCCAGTTCTTGCATGGCCAGCATACTCACCGGACATGTCACCCATTGAGCATGTTTGGGATGCTCTGGATCGGCGTATACGACAGCGTGTTCCAGTTCCTGCCAATATCCAGCAACTTCACACAGCCATTGAAGAGGAGTGGACCAACATTCCACAGGCTACAATCAACA
>NW_015505233.1:3335531-3339213 GCF_001515645.1 Sinocyclocheilus grahami | reverse complement strand
ACTCTTCTAGGTTCAAAAAACTGTCGTCCATAAAATGCGTTGCACAAATTCGAACATCTGGGTTGTGCTGTTCTGTTGTAAATAAATCTTAACCAATGATTCCTATTTGCATCTACTTCCGGAAGGCCAAATAAAGTGCTTTTGCTTTCGCACTGAAACACACAGCGTCTCCCTGACATGGCTGCATCAACACTACTGCTCTTCCTGAAACCACCCCTTCTTTCTTTGCGTGCACATTTGGGCGGCATTATGCTAATATTTCCACATAGTGACATAGATATGTGGGGGCATGTTAGAACGAGACGTTTTAGGTAGGAGTGGCTGACTCTTAACTTTTATAAAGAATATCTCTTTGGATTTGAGACTTTAGTCTTTGCAACTTTACAGATCTTCTTTATGCACCAAGAGCTTGTAACAGTCCAAAGAGAAAGGAAAACTTGAAATCGCATCATATGACCCCTTTAAATTTATAAGCATTAAATGTTAATTTTACATTCAGATAAGCATTTAAACAATAAAAACAAAGGACCCATGACAATTTCAGCACTGGGAAGGGCTAAATAGTGCTGATTGAAATTAACTGAGTGATGGCTTTTGGATGCTCCATAGTACTGAACAAAAAGTAGACAGCAAACAGATACTTCTGGCATCTCTGTGTTATTGGTCAGTGACACATCCATTTTGATGCTAACTCTCCTTGCGATGAGTAGGCTTGACATCCTAAGATGGGGATACAAGTCAGAGAAACATTTATTAGACCTATGGAGAGTACAACAGGAAAAAGAAGGAATCTCTCACAATTAAATAAAATCTTAAAACTTACTTGAATTAGAGAGGAGTGTGGTGTTTTCATCTGAATGTAGATGTCCAAACCAGTAATGCTGCACTCCATAGTCCAGACCTGCAGTGACAGTGCAAAATATTTATTTATTTATCAATCAATCATAAGAACCTGCATGATAAAATGTGGAAAATAGAAAAAGCAAAAAAGGTATCAGTAACTTCAGATTAGCTGACTGATGAGTTTCCCAAAGTTGGTACTGTGAGGGAAAAAATAATAATGTTATTGTTTTGCAGCAAGTTGGTCATGTTTCCTCTTACTTCCACTTTTCAGCACTCTGATAAGGTGGTGGGGTAAATTTTAAAAGTGCTCTCTGAGATAGACGAACATCTACAACAACCAAATACAGTGTGTTTAGAATAATATACTTATAAGTAATAATAATTACTTCAGCAAATCAAATAATTATATTTTACTATACTACGTTATAACTGCAAACACCAAATACTCACAGTTATCCACAGAAAAAATGGAAACATCTCCATCAGCTTCTCTCTTTGTTCTTCTTGGTTTGAATTCATGTTTATAACAGCAGTCTGACGGTGATTTGAACAAAACTTTGTTTCATCTTTTCTTATGTTTAGGTCCAATACAATCTACAGAGCAAAAAAAATATTAGGATATAACAACAACTCTCGCCAGCATTATTGATCAAGTCACAACAGTTTTTATCAAGATACTTTAGGGAATCATGTTAAAAATGACAAACCTCCCGGCGGAGAATTGGAGGCCTGGACAACGCGATAAACCACCTTTCTTCTTTTTAGCTTCTTGAAATAAACGTGTAACATTAGGCTAACTAAAAAAATTACGAGGGTTTAGGTAAAAGTAATTGAAATAAGCTGAAATTAATTAATTTTCTCACTTTAGTGACTGCAAAAGTCAGTTTGTGTGTTAAATGAACAGAATTTAAAACCTTAACAAATGTTTCAAACAAATATTTCTTTAAAATAAATGCCACTTGGCTTGATATTTTGTTATCCAATACACTGTCATACATGTGTTGATAACGTGTTAAAATGTGTGTGTTTGTTGCAGGACTTTAAGGAGGAGCTGGAGTGTATGGTAAAGGAGCAGTGCTCCAAAGGCAGTAACTCCAGTGGTCTCCTCAGTCACATCGCACAACTGATCATCAGCAATACATTTAGCAACACTGGAGTATACAGTCCCAGCAGTGAGTGCACACACACACACAGATGCACACACACACACACACACATTTTCATTGACACTTTATACATTCCCATTGAAGATTATTTGTTGTTGATATGGTCAACAGATGGCAAGCATGTAATTCTTATGGTTATCAGCTAGAAGCTCAGATAAAGCCAGATATTTATTTTTGTTGTTTGCCTGTGTGTGTGTTTCCAGGTGCAGGGTCAATTAGTCCAGTGAATGATCTGTGTGGTGTGGAGTGGTTTAATTGTTCTAAAGCTGAGAGGCAGGGCCGCTGTAAACTCGCCTGCTTGTACCGGCTGCTAGACCTATACGGACATACCCACTTCCCAAATACGTATATAACTGTGAGTACTCACATAGGTTGCACACTTTGCCTTTTTTCCTTGCAGCACACACTGTTTTTCAAATCCGACCTAGGACTGACTGTGCTCACAGTCATTTTGCTTGTAATAAAATTAGATGCTATGTTACCATAGTTATGGCTTAAGAGTCAGAACAATGCAGAGAGACAAGAGAATAGCTGCCATTGTGGAAAGAATAGACAGAAAACTGTAAATTCTTCTTCTGCTCTGATCTGTCATGACTCACAACTCACTAAATGGCAAAAGCATCAGATGGATTACTGTGCTGTACACATTCATGTCATTGGGGCGGTGCCCTTTTAAAGTTTTTTAAAGTACTAATGTATACTTTTTAGGTACTAATATGTAGACTTTAGATACTGATATGTACCTTTAAGGTATTAAGATGCAGCCTTTAGGTAAAAAGGTGTAGCTTTTGATAGGGGTGCTCCGATTGACCGGCTACCGATCGCTATCGGCCGATAATCACGTTGGGATGTTTGATCGGCGGTCTCTAAAAAGGCCGATCCCAAAAATATGATCTCAAGCTGATGACGTGCCTGCCGTGAGAAGGTTTGGCACGGTATGCAGCGGCACCGTCTCAGTCTCTATCCGGCGCGGATGAAATAATTATAATGCTGAAGGTGAGGTACCACTACTCACCTTCATATTTCTTCATTAAATAACTTATAAAGTAATTTGAAAACCTTGTGTGAGACGTAATTTCACAAACAGCGTGAGTGAATCACCGCGCGCTCTCTCTCTTTCTCTCCTAAAATACGCAAATGGCTTCAAATCAAATCGCGTCTGCACTATAAGCGAGCTGCACTCTGCACAGTTGACACAGAAATTGTCACTTGCACAATCGAGGCAGTGTCACATCGTCACTAAAGTTTATAAATTGCATTACTTTTTAATTCTTGCCAGTGTTCTCGCAGCGCGCACACAGAATGCCAGGTTCACATTACTCCGTTTGCAGTGCATATGTGGTGTGTATTTTTCCCTCGCTCATGTTAACAGATGAATAAAGTGTGCACACTGCACACGGTTGCGGTCCAGCAGTGAGTTCAGTAGCGGTGCATCTGCAGCAGAGCAGAGATCGTTTCCATGCCGAGTCTATTTTTGCTGCGCTGCAAGCAAGAATTAAAACAACAGCGCATTGTTTGCAGTAAATATGAAAATGGATTGACACGAATATGTAGTAATTACACCATAAATGCATATTATTAAAGTACTGTGTTTCACAGTCAACACGTATGGCTTTTTGGCTAGGTTTAAAGGGAAAGAGCACTTTTAGATAAACAAGGCAATAATAGATGGC
>NW_015505233.1:3269154-3335293 GCF_001515645.1 Sinocyclocheilus grahami | reverse complement strand
CTCTCAAAATACGCAAATGGCTTCAAATCAAATCGCGTCTGCACTATAAGCGAGCTGCACTCTGCACAGTTGACACAGAAATTGTCACTTGCACAATCGAGGCAGTGTCACATCGTCACTAAAGTTTATAAATTGCATTACTTTTTAATTCTTGCCAGTGTTCTCGCAGCGCGCACACAGAATGCCAGGTTCACATTACTCCGTTTGCAGTGCATATGTGGTGTGTATTTTTCCCTCGCTCATGTTAACAGATGAATAAAGTGTGCACACTGCACACGGTTGCGGTCCAGCAGTGAGTTCAGTAGCGGTGCATCTGCAGCAGAGCAGAGATCGTTTCCATGCCGAGTCTATTTTTGCTGCGCTGCAAGCAAGAATTAAAACAACAGCGCATTGTTTGCAGTAAATATGAAAATGGATTGACACGAATATGTAGTAATTACACCATAAATGCATATTATTAAAGTACTGTGTTTCACAGTCAACACGTATGGCTTTTTGGCTAGGTTTAAAGGGAAAGAGCACTTTTAGATAAACAAGGCAATAATAGATGGCACTTGTGGAGGTAGGAAAACAAAGTTCTTTATGAACCGCAGGATTGCTTGTAATAAAGATTTCAATGCAAAAGGAAAGGCAGTAGAGCTGACTATTTCTGTCAATGGTTTACATGAGTAGTGACTGGTCTTTGTGGGAATGTCTACAAAACTGGAAGACTTTATGACTATATAAGCGGTAGGCTATTTTAGAAAGAAAAAATTTAAATATCAAAAAGAAGAATTAGGGAAATTCAATACATTATGAATAATTTATTGCTATAGAGTGAATAATATGTAATCATGTAATCAATAAAAAACTAACTGTAGTCTGATTCTGAGTATTTTAAAATGTAATTGAATAATTACAATTACTTCATTTTTGGAATATAATTACATAATCCAGATTACATGTAATCAGGTACTACCCAGTTCTGCACCTCAGTGATAGCTTTTGTACTTTTTTCTGACAGTGCGTGCTTCAATACATTCACTATTGATTTGCAAGTGCAAATGAATGAATTGAGACAGCTGTCCTCAAAAGTGCACTTCATGTAGGACATCACACTTTGCATCCTGATTGATGAAAAAACTTGAAATGTTATCTACCATTCAGACTGAAATGCATTTCCATATTTTATACATATAAATATGGTTTGCATCGAGTTTGTAAAAATCAAATGTCATGTTTTGTTTTTTGCTGTTTTGAAGAAGAAACATAGTTTGGTCCTGATTTTAGCTAATTCTGGCCAAGTGTCGCCCACTTAAAAAAAGGAAGAGGCCACCTTTACATGCTGTTTAACTGTGGATTTTTCTGGAATAGATTATGCCACAATACCAGACCAGCATGCAAAAATGAATTCAAAAAGTGGCAGGGCAGTCTTTGTGAACAGTTGTTTAGAAAACACTGTAAAAATAATGGCAATGTGTAAAGACCTTCTCTATATTCAAACAAAATATGTTATATATATTATCTGATAAATGACTTAATAAATAAAATTCAAACAAAATATGTATTATACATTATTTCACCATGTTGTATGTCTGATACCAACATTTATTATAATGTACTCTCTCTCTCTGTGTCTGTCTTTCTTTCGCTCTCTTTTACTCTTTCTCTGTTATTTTCTTCTCCAGCTGCGTATCAGTAAAGAGCAAGATCATATTCTTATTCTTCCTAAAGGACTGTCGTTCTCAGAGGCCACAGCAGCTAGTCTGGTACACACACCCACACACATCCTGAACATGAATTATGAAGTTGGAAACCCTGACAACTGAATATAATTACACCATTATATGTAATATGTGGAAGAATATATTAAATAAGGCAATAAATAATGTTTATCATTTCCTTGTAATGTTTGGTTTTCAAAGGTGAAGGTAAATCTGATTGGTGAGGTTGTTGATCAGGGAGCCACTGCATTACCTGTGAATGTTTTGGGATTCAAACCACATTCTGCAGTGTATTCTGCCCGACCAGATGCCAAATGTGTTATTCATACATACACACCAACTACAGCTGCCGTAAGTAATAACACACACACACACACAAGCAGTGTGTATATATATAGATATGTATGTCCTGCGGCCCCCTTGGAAGTTTGCTGAGGCCCCCTAGTGGGCCCCAGACCCTTAAAAAACATTGGCATAGACCCAGAATTCACCCTGCCTGTTAAAGTGTAACACACACATTGCAACTTCTGTATGTCCCGTAGGTCTCTTCTATGAAATGTGGCATCTTACCCATTTCCCATGAAGCTTTGCTGCTGGGGGAGGTGTCTTATTTTAGCTACCATGGTGATTTAGCCAACGAGCAGGAGAAGATGGAACTTCAGAAAGCTCTTGGTCCCAATGCCAAGGTGACAGTCTGTGAATTCTGCTACCCGTTGGCATGACAACCATTAGGAGTTCACTATAGTACAGCATGGCAAGGGAAAAATAGCAGATCCTCACCATTCCCAAGTTAAAATGTGCTTTAGAATTTTTTGTAAATTGTTGAATTTTGTTTTTATAGTTATAGTCATTATACAATCGCTTAGTATTATATTTATAGAAATATTTTGTGCATTACTGAATGCTGGAATCGCAACACTGATGTAATTCTGCTTGTTTTTAGGTTTTGGTCCTGAGGAATCAAGGTTTACTGGCATTTGGAGAGACGATAGAGGAAGCTTTTCATTATCTTTATCACAGCCACCAAGCTTGTGAGATACAGGTACAGGTAAACTGAAATTCAGACACATGCGAATATATAAATGAATACAAATACATACACTAAATGAAAAAGTAATATATATTATTTATATATATATATATATATATATATATATATATGGTATACATACTGGATTAAACTAAATCTGGAAAACACAGAAAATGGAATGGATTGGCAACCAAGCTGCCAATAATTTTTTTTCTTTTTTGATTCAAAGGCCCAGATCATTCCAGCTTTGTTTAAAGCACATGAAAATCTGACTTTTTATAATTGGGTCCCCGGTGCATCTACCAACCCAGAAAATGTCAAAAAGAACAACACAGTAAATTATTTTGGTAAGCCTTTTTCTGCAAGCTTTTAAAAAAATTAGCTTGTCAGTTTTTGCTTCCCCGTGACTTAGAAAAGGGATTTTATTATAATATTACCGCCCCTTAATCTGCAAGTTTACACCCACGGCGCAATCATTGTTTTTTCGCAAGTGACAACGGTATACCAGTTTTAACGCCATGGCGAAAGTTCAAGCAAAGTATGCTAACTGCTCTGTCTTTGGCTGCACTGAAGATCACAGAACACTATTTAGAGTCCCAGCCTCAGAGGAGACAAGAATGCCATGGATTTATTGATTTATTTACTGTATATTACGCTGCTGCCACGCATATCTAATATAAACATGCGGTTTCTTTCCCAGCTGTTTTTGTAACTCGCATGTGTTTTTAACATAAACTTGTGTGTATTTGACAGTTTATATAAGTGCAATAAGACATTAAAGATTTTTGTGTAGTACTAACATGCCATGTGACAGTCGATTTCTGTGTGCGGGAATCTGATCTGATATGCACTCAGAAAACCGTATATATATCAGAAGTTTAAACCAATATAGTTTAAAACACATGATTTCAGTGCAATAGACATGATAATCAAAACCAAACACATATTTTTTGGCAGAATATCTGATGTACGAGCAGCAGCACATTTGCATTTAAAGAGACATTCCCCCTTTGTGGGGAAGTCGTGGCCTAATGGTTAGAGATTTGGACTCGTAACCCAAAGGTTGCGAGTTCGAGTCTCGTACCGGCAGGGATTGTATGTACAGCACTCTCTTCCACCTTCAATACCACGACTGAGGTGCCCTTGAGCAAGGCACCGAACCCCCAACTGCTCCCCAGGTGCCGCAGCATAAATGGCTGCCCACTGCTCCGGGTGTGTGTTCACTGCTGTGTGTGTGCACTTTGGATGGGTTAAATGCAGAGCACAAATTCCAAGTATGGGTCACCATACTTGGCCACATGTCGCTTCCCTTTCACACAATCGAACCAAACCTGTCTTGTTTGGTTCGATTGAATCGAACTCAAGTTCGTTTCCCCCCATCTTTTGGGCAGGTGTGAATACAGCAATCGCATTCAGGTGCGAACCAAACAACCGTACCGAGACCCAGATGAAGAGGTGATCTCGGTCCGCTTCCAAACGAACTCTGGTACAGTTGAATAGATAAACCAATGAAAGGATGACCTTAAACACACATGTGGTTTTGTTTACAGTTTCTAGTTCACTTGCAAAAAGGGCAGTGTGAAAGCGAACCACACCAAACCAAAAAAATCAACATTGTATTTGGTCCGGACCAAAGCAAGTGAACTAGCGGACGTTCCTGGTGTGAATACACCCTTACAGACACATTCTGGGGACACCTGAGACTTACATATTACATCTTGTAAAAAGGGGCATAATAGGTCTCCTTTAAACTCTGCCAGTAGATTTATAGAGTGGTTAAACTGTCATCCAACATCATCTCTGTCTTTCTGCCTTTGTTTCTCTTCAGGTTAACGCTCTGTTATGTGCGGGTGGCGTTGACAACCTGTGCGTGTTAGACAGAACAAGTCTGAAAACTGCTCCTACGAAAAATCCCAGTGGACAAATGCCAGACGGACATATCAGATGGAGGGTTGGAGAGGCAGAATTTGAGTCGCTTATGAGGATGTTAGATAACTTAGTGAGTGGTCTGTGAGCTAATCTATACCAGATGTGTTAGCAACGTTTAAATGTTGTCTTTTTGACTCCATTAAGCATGTATTATTAAATATTTAACAGTAATAAACAATAGTGATAGCTAACATGACACCGTGTGTTTCCAGGGTTACAGAACAGGTTACACTTACCGGCATCCCATAGTTAAAGAGAAGCCTCGACACCACAACGATGTGGAGATCCCAGCGACCGTCACAGGGGTGGGACTAGAGGAAAAGGACGTCTTTCCACAGAGTCCGTTGCATTTCCTGGCACAGAAGCGGGATAGAGAAAGGATACGATGGCTGAACTCACCAAACTGCTACTTAAAAGTCAATGTACCTGAGGAGTCCATCAACGGGACCTGCAGCCCCCGGACCAAAACCGTGGTATCCTTGCATATGATCATGTACAAACATATTTGCAAACAACATTGAGGGTTTCACATGGCTGTGAATCAGTATTATCTATAAATTCACTTCATCAACTTAATGACTATAAAGTCAGTGTTCAGTGTTGTTAATCAATGATCAGTATGGAAGCATGTTACCGCCTCAGACTAAAAAAATAAGATATATAATTGAGATATATTTCAAAGTAATAAATAATGACATAATATACACAGATTTATGAAAAAAGACACAAACTAAGTCACAGATATTTTTTCCCTTTTTTAACTTTTTTATTTTTGAGGGAAAATGAGCTTCTGTAGATCAGACCAGTAGAGTAGAAATACTTTTTTTTTTTTTTTAATCTTTCATGAACTTTTATTGTTAAAATATTATTTAAATATTAAAAATATAATAAATAAAACATTTTTACTATATTTTCACCTGTTTTATGTATGTGTTTAATATTCACTAATAATTCTTCAATTCATTATTTCTTTCTTTTTTAGTGGATGAAGTCAGAAGAGTCAGGCAGCTGCAAGGACACTCCAATTAGGATTGACGACCCCAACCAGTTTGTCCCACTTAATACTAACCCCAGTGAAGTACTGGAAAAAAGAAATAAGGTATTTTGAGAGAAAGAAAATACAGACTGAACAGACTGTGTCCACAGATTGTGTTCTGTACACTAAAGCACTGCTTTGTTTTGTGCTGGTTTAGATTCGGGAGCAGAACAGTGCAGATCTGATGACAGCTGGACCCAAATCTCAGCTGCTGGCAGACATTGTTATTGACAAGCCTCCTGGACCAGTGCGTAACTACACCAATAAATCCAACACGAACACGAGTACCAGTCAAACTCCCTTTAAAAGTACACTTTAAAACTTTTCCAGTGTAACAGTACTTTTGAAAGGTATGTTAAAAAGTATGACACTCACATGAGATGAAACCTCAATAACATCAGCAACCTAGAAGAAGCTGTTGTACTCTATGTAGGGTCTCCATGAAATCACGACATGAGTCCCTACATAGAGTACAACAGCTAAATTCTACTGCAATGTGACCTTATTTCATATTTTAAACTTTATCTCACAATTACCTTTTAGATTTTTTAACTCTGAGGCTGAAACAATTTAGCATGAAGTCCAAAACCACTGGCGTGGCAAAACATAAAGAAAAATTACACAATTGTCAGTCAATCCCTTTGCCATTATTATTTTTCAGGCATTCATCTACGAGGATGAGAAGCAGACAGCTACTCTACCACCCAACCCTTTTAACCAATCAGAGGCAGAGATACAGGAATACACACAAACTGTGGAGAATAAGAACAGCCAATCAGGTACACGCACACTCTGCATACAAGGACACAGAATGTAACAACCAACTACCAACAACTAGATTATTTTTTGAAAGAAATTAATACTTTTATTCAGCAAGGACACAGTAAATTGAGCAAAAGTGTGAGGAAGAAGATTTTTTTACTTCAAATAAATGCCGTTCTTTTGAAATTCATATTCATCAAAGAATCCTGAGAAAAATGCAGCAAAAATATTATAGAAATATATATCTGTTTTCAACATTGATAATAATAAGAAATGTTCCTTGAACAGCAAATTAGCATATGAGAATGATTTCTGAAAGACCATGTGATGCTGAAGACTGGAGTAATGGAAATTTTAGCTTTGACATCGCAGGAATAATTTACATATTAAAATATAAATCAGTATGACAACATTGTCATATTACTATTTTTTTATGGTATTTTTGATCAAATCAGTGCATTCTTGGTGAGCATAAGAGACTTGTTTCAAAAACATTCAAAAATCTTCCCGACCTCACATCTTTGAACAGTAGTGTATATAATTATTTCGTTTGCCAGTCCATTCCATTTCCTGTAAGCTCCATACTTTCCATCTCACGGAGATGTTGCTGCTTCCCTACCTTCAAAACCTCAGTTTAAGCACTGTGTTTTATTTGGCTTTTTAAAATGATGTTTTCTTGACATACAAGCTCTTCCGTCAGAGGCTGATGAGGAATTCACAGATGGAGAAATGACTACATATGACGGCTCCACCATGTCCCTGTCAATCTCACCTCTCATGAGCCCTGAAAGAGGAGGTATAGATTCTCTCATATAATCTCACATATCATCACACTGGTATTTGATAACCAGATTATTTGCAGTTTTATGGTTTTGGGCTGGACAACCTCATGCTGAAAGGTCTCTTCCTCTCGTTCTCAGACAGTCTTTCAGCTCTGCTGCAGAGCAGCGATGGCGATGACCTGACGCAGGATGATGACCTCACTCTACAGGTCACAGAGCTCAGCATCACTAAAGAGATGCAGGTCTCCATAACAACCACCGTTGCCAACAACATTTCAGTCACCAGCTCTTCTGAAAGTCAGCCAAAGACACCCAAAAAGAAGAAAAAGAAGTTTCGTACTCCTTCCTTCCTGCGGATGAGCAAAAAGAAAGAGAGAAGAGACAAGGAGAAAGGAAAAGACAAAGAGAAGGAGCAAGAAGAAAGGGAGATAGAAGAAGAAAAGGAATGCAAGAAGGACTGAGTAAATGTGGCTGTGCAGGGGCTTGTGGGTAATGTATTTTCAGCAGGGCCAAATGTAAAAATGCGATGGCTAGCAGAGACAGGGATAGTAACATCGAAGCAATGACTTTTGTGATTGCAAAACATAATATTTCAACACTTTTTGCTACAGCTATATAAACAACTAAATAGCCTAAGAATATCCTCCTACACTTTTATAAACTGTACATAAATGCACACAATATCAGCAGACTAAGTGAAAAATTTGAATCCTTATTCACAGCCCTAAACACTGAACATGAGAAGTATCGGAAATATTTTAATGGCTCTACATTGTTTTGTAGATGAATTGATATTGTGTGCCAAATTTATCAGGTGACAGTGAATTGTATGAAAGAATGTGGGCAATTGAATTCCTGTGTATTAGGAATATTAAAGTATTAAAATAGTTTTTAAATGGGAAACAGCCATTCAGTGTGATATGAAGCTTTGTTGGTTTGTAAATGGAAATGTGGTTGATAACAGATTGTTATTCTATTAGTAGTTTGATTGACTGATTATGTAATAGGGTATAACCATTATGTTAATTACACTATCAAATACATGGATTTTAATTTTTTGTGCTGTAATTGTTAATAGTGATGTTTTCACCAATGCGTTTTTGTCTTCCATGGTCAAATACTGCTTTTGTAATTTGCAGTCTCATGGTCGTGTGTAAATGTAACATTTCTGAAATAAAAGTGTGCTACAATTTATGAAGGAAATTAATAATTTTATCATACAGATGTCAGCTGGAAAACTATTTGAATAAAAAGAAAAACAATAAATCACAAATTGCTGTAGAAATGTCAACAAACCAACATTTATTTCTCTCAAATATGTAAATATACAAAACTGAAAAGCAAACGTAACAACAAATGGACTGCAGCAGAATGCTTATTGGACACAGAGGTGGAGAGAGCAAAACAAAAAACTGCTTAATCTGTTCAAAGACACCAGTATTCCCTATCTCCACTATGTATGAGGGAAGCCAGTGCTTTCCATGTATGCTTGTTCAACACATTATAAAAACTATAGAGCAGAGTTCCCATCCTCAGCAGCTGCTGCAGAACTTGGTCCTGAGAGCATGAGGAAAAAAACCTGTAAAACTAACCAGGAGTTGTGCTTCACTGAGGACTGATGTTTTATTAGTTACAACATCCAGAGACTCGTTCAGTACAGAACAGCTCCAACATCCACAGAATAAACACAATTTGAATAAAAAGAAAAACAATAAATCACAAATTGCTGTAGAAATGTCAACAAACCAACATTTATTTCTCTCAAATATGTAAATATACAAAACTGAAAAGCAAACGTAACAACAAATGGACTGCAGCAGAATTGCTTATTGGACACAGAGGTGGAGAGAGCAAAACAAAAAACTGCTTAATCTGTTCAAAGACACCAGTATTCCCTATCTCCACTATGTATGAGGGAAGCCAGTGCTTTCCATGTATGCTTGTTCAACACATTATAAAAACTATAGAGCAGAGTTCCCATCCTCAGCAGCTCCTGCAGAACTTGGTCCTGAGAGCATGAGGAAAAAAACCTGTAAAACTAACCAGGAGTTGTGCTTCACTGAGGACTGATGTTTTATTAGTTACAACATCCAGAGACTCGTTCAGTACAGAACAGCTCCAACATCCACAGAATAAACACCCACTATTACTAGAAACAAAACAAGGAGGGAAATGTGTTACTATATTTATTTCATGTCCAATCAGATCTGATTATGATTTCTAAGTGGGTTTCAGTTTGATGTTTGGTGATTACAGATGGGAACAGACAGAACACAAAGGAGATCACTGGGGCATTAGGTGCCTGACATTATATTTTGAAGTGTCGTTGTACTGGGTCATGGGTTTATCTGCGATACCACACGTGCCAACGCCAACTTTTCCATTCACACTCTCTGGAGATGCAAATATACTCCTCTTCACCTAGAGAAGATGATCATACAACACCAACATGATGACAGGTTAAAAACAAAAAACATAGCAAGATTAGTCAGATTTTCTGTTTCTCTCATACGCACCTGTCCTTTTTTATTCTTGGAATAGGCTTTATTGTTAAACTGCTGCCATTTGGATTTCTGATCTTCTCTCTCCTGCTCCAGCTCCTTCATGCGCAGCACCTTTTTCTGGGTCTTTTTCTTCTTATATTCCCTCTGCTCTGCCAGCAGCTCTTTCCTAAGAGAAAACACACAATGGGAAAACATAAAAAAACAAAATTATTCAGACATATGCAAACACAAACGCAGTGAAGTGCATTAATGTCTATAGCACTGGCCTTTTATAAATAGTTCGTAAATCTCTCATTATGCTGTTACCAGCAAATCATGGATTCAAACTTTGTCAGCTTGATTTCTTTGAATTAGCCCAGGTTTTGTATTGCTTTTGGAACGGATTAATCTCATTGATCTGAGATTATGCACCTTAGTGGAGAGGGAAAAAAAGCAATATTTGTAAATAATTGTAAAAAAAATCTGAAGTGGATAAGTTCAGATCAAAAAGGCCTACAAAATAATCCATTTCAAAAAGAAATACAAAACCTGTGTTATTGAAAGAAAACAAGTTAATAAAAACATTGAATCCAATATTTCGTAATAGCATACCAAGACTTTTTGTAAGCAGATCACTTTTGACCAGGAACACCAAGTGTTACAAGGGAAGAGAAAAATCTATAATAAAAATATTAATTATTAAATAAAATTAATAATAAAAATTAAAATAAAACAAGTATTTCTTTACAAACATCTCAATTTACTGTAGCAACTGTGCTTATTTACAGTTTTTAAATCATACAACACATTATAAAGATGTTATTTAAACTGTATTCATTATAAACTGTTCAGATTTTATATCAAAAACGATCTAAAAATCATTTTAACATCCACTTACTTGGATTTGGGCTTTCCCCCCTCGTCTTCTCTGCTCCTGCCTTCCTCCACTGGTTTGAGCACATGAAGGGGCAACACCTCTGCATTACCATAGTCAGCGAAGGTGACGGCTGCCGTGCCGTTCTCAGTGTCAATCTCTTCAATTTCTGCTTCATATACCCTGCCAATCACACAGCACTGTAAGCAGGTGAGTACGGATATCCACACAAATCCCTCCTCCAAATGCAGCCGACCACAATCCCACCCAACACTCAATTAATAATATCAATATACCTCCCAGCACTGTGTTGGCGTGTGATACTCACTGTCCGTCCTGGGTCCAGGTGGCCAAGCAATGGTCTCCGACCCTCCAGCTGCGAGTGGGAGCGACTGCCTCTGAGCTTTTGGTGCTGGTTGCACCCTCCACCGGCTGTGATGTCAACAGGTCTTTTGTCAACTCAATCACCTCCTATAGTGACACATAACAGCAATGATTTGATGAATATACTTACATAGAAAGGTACTTTAAATCTTGTCAGAAGCTATCAGTCATCAGCCTAAGTGACAAAAACTGGACCCTGAAAAACATGGCAGACCACTGAAAGTTTCAACAATGCAAACACATAATACCAGTAGGTGTATAAAGATACATATAACCCTCACAATTCTTCTCTACTGTAGTAATGCCTCACAAAAAGCAGTGGATAATTGTGCCCCAAACCTGGAGGTCCTTCTGCAGTTTAAGCAGATCTTCATTATCTGGATCTGTAGAGAGCGCCGCTTCCACCTGCTGCAGCTGAGCTTTATAATTGCTCAACTGCTTTACCAACTCTTCAGACATCTGAAGAAAAAGAAAAATCAAAAAACATTTTTCCAAGTAACAAGTCAAAACAGGCCTCAAAACACCCACCCTTTCTTTCATATATATATATATATATATATATATATATATTAGACTGATAGATAGATAGATAGATAAACCTATAATTTACATTGCACCAGCACAAAATTCATAATAACCTACAGTTCTCCAGATCAGCATTCCCAAATATTTTCGACCTAAATTATGTTTTTGAAATACTCCTTTAAACTTAAAGCAATGTTAACATTTTAAAATATGAATTTTACAATATGTTGGGATGTGTACTTGTGATATATATACGTAGAAAAAACAAATATTTCCCATTTAAACAACAATGTGTGTATTTATATATTTGCTCATTTTAATTTTACATGTTTACTTAATTTAATACAGCATTAGCAGTGAGTCACACAAGTATTTGTTTCAAGTTAAACGCAGATCAGTGACTAATGTAGTAACGTTAAATGGAGCACAAGGCCTCGCGCTCGACAGAAGACATGTTTATATTTCTAAACACAAGATAACCGGATCATCCTTTAACATGCGTCTTACCTTTCAATATTCCCAGTACAATATTTATATGAAAACCAGATCAATTAAGGTGTTTAAGTATCCCATGAACAACTGTATTTTCGTAAAAAGAATACCGTTCCTTTTACGTTTGTATCTTCTCTCACTATCGTCGTTTCGACCTTTTCCCGGATGTGACGCCACAGTCTCGCGTGATTAAAGTTGTCGCGGTGTTGCTGCTGCAAAGAGGAAAGGAAAATAAAATCAAAAATAATTAAAAAATAAAATAATATGAATGTGAAATGCGAATTTGTCAGACGAAGGCATTCAAGACAGTTATTACTAGTGATACTTTATTTATTAAGCCAGTATAACAGTCTGAAAATCTTTTGTGACATTTTATTGAAACTTTATACAAATCTATTTCTAAACAGATATGGCTCTGACATATATATATATATATATATATATATATATATATACATGCTTTATTTTTTATGACTTTATTTAAACTGTCATTTTGTATTTTGACCATACAATACACGGTTATATGTTGTAATCCAACAAAAGCAATTCAAAGTTGCTGTGAATGTCTGTTTGCAAATGAAGACTCGAGACATACGCTTCTTCAAGACACCTAGTACATTAGAAACTACATTGAATTTACAAAAACAAACACACCTGCACTACAGTGTATTAAATATACATACATACATACATACATACTAACCACACCATGACACCAACACTAAATATTAAATAACAGTCAAATCATTATGTACTCTTTTTTCCTTTCCCTTCTCATTGTTTTTATTTTATCAGACTTTTTTTAATTACCACGCGAATGAAACCACTTGAATCTTGAGAGGGAGAGAGTACAGCAACATATTAAAAAAACACACTCTAGTCTAGGTGTAGCGTGCTCGCGCCTGAGTTCTACAGGCCTACGTAGGTTGAGATGATTGGTCAAGGGACTGACCAATAAGAGCTCGGTGTCTGTCTGTAAACAAACAAAAGATTTCGTCAGTGTTTTCCAGGAGCGCGATGCTGTACCGTATTTTTCTCAGGTCGAGCAACCTTTAGTCTTTTGTCTTTTGTTCACAAACAAACTAAATTTAGGACACATTACATTTCAAAACGTTTTTGAAATTCCAAGGAACAGCGATGTCAGCGCAAAAACTTATAACCCAGGAAGAAAGTCTGCATGGTGAGTTACACTATCTGTCTTGCTCGATTAAATAACGTACCTACATCGACAACTAACGAAAACAGTAAGAGCATTAATAGTAACAATAAATTATTTACACCCTGTTTTCTTTTGATAAATCTCTATAAAGCAGAACTCTGTACAAATATGCCAAGTCAGCAACTTGTTTGCTAAAACAAACACTTGTTCTGTTTTTGTTGGTCCAATTGTTTGTTGAAGGACAAGAGACATTTACTGTGACCCCTTTTTTGCACGGATTGTATTGGAAATATTGACTAACACCCCTTTTTGGTTCAGTTTCTGTTACACTAAGTGTAGTAAAGTATGTGTGGTTGTTTGTAAAGCTCTATCTGAAAGACCTAATCAAACATTCACCGCTTCTAAAAGTGGAAACTGCCTTCAATTATCATTTTTAAATATTCGGATGTACCTTTCTCCACTAGACTCATGGGTAGAGCTCTACTTTGATTCATGCAGTGAACATAGTGAGGGCACACCAGCCCTGTCTGATATCACAGACCTGGAAAAAATGCTTCTGGAAGCACAACGGGAATCAAGCAGTAGTTCACGGACAAGTTCTCACTGTAGCAGGTGTGCATAAACCACTTCACATGTACATGCAAGACTTACAAGGGCGTGTATGATCATTCTCATCACATTGGCTGCTGTGATTTTGTTTCCTCCTAGTCCTCGACATGTCCAGACACCTCCACTCATCAGTGCAGCCTCCTTCAACACGCATGCCATTGCAGAGGTAAAAAAAGAAAAAAGTTTTTCTTACACAGGTTTGCATTTTTTTTTTAAATATAAATACCCTTCCACAATATTCATAGGCAGTAATAATGGGTTTAAGTGGTACAAATATTGCACTAAAAACCGTTTACCCCAAAATGAAAATGTACTCCCCATCAGGCCATCCAAGATGTGAATGAGTTTGTACCTTCATTAGAACACATTTGGGGGGGGAAATTAGCGTTTCTTCACTTGCTCATTGAATGGGGCCATCAGAATGACAGTATCTCAAATAGCAAATAAAAACTTCACAAGTAATCCACACAACTCCAGTCCATAACTTAGCGTCTTGTGAAGTAAAAAGCTGTGTGTTTGTAAGAAGAACCTACTAAACTACAAGTCCTCTATCCACAATATTGCTTTTTCCAGAGAAACATTGCCTTGTCTGATCAGGAGAAACGTGTGCACAATTCAAGCATCGTTTACAAGTGAAAACAATCTAAAGCAAATATATCTGTGGATTTTGATGACAACAGAGGATGGCCTTTTTTCACTGGAAATGTTATTATGGATTATGGACTCGTATTTTGGGCAGAATAGAATGCCTTAATAATGGCTTTGTTTCTTACAAACACACAGCATTTCACTTTACACTGATAATTGATGGATTGGAGTCATGTGGATTGTTTGTGGATAATTGTAAGGTTTTTATCAGCTGTTTGGACTCTCATTCTGACGGCACCCATTCAAGACTAAGGATAGGTGAGCAAGTTATGTAATGCTAAATTTCTCTAAATCTCAACAAACTTGTCTACATCTTCTTCGATTACTAAAAGATCAGATTTTATTTTGAGGCTTTGCTCTTTTGGTTCCAGGGGGAAGTTGTTGCAGAAAGCAAACAGGAAGCTGAGGCTGTTGCAAGGATCTGTGACTGGTCCAGCCGACCAGAGAATATGCCACCAGCAGCATTTATTATTAAACGTCCAAAACGGAACAGAATGTGCTGCAAAAACACAGACAAAAATGACAAGGAAATTAACACAAACTTGCTGAAGTTACTGCTACCCTCTCTAGTTTTGACACACATCCTTATGCTTGGGTTGGGGTGAGACATTTTTTCACTTATAAAGTCTGACTTTATGTTTGCCACTCTTTTGTTCACAGTTTGACTATTTTTAATCTCTCTCTGCAGGATCTGTATTGGACGACGCCTTTCCACTCAGTGCTCTATTATCTGAGTCATAGCACATGAGTGAGTGTGTATGCTGTGTGTCAGTGTCTCTAAAAAGAACCTGACAGCCTGGAACCCTTTAGTTTTCCTCCAGGAGAAATGCAGGACTATGCAAGAGGTCACTGTGAAAATATAATTAGAGATGGAAACTCTCAGCATTATTTTTCTTTTGTTCTCCTGTGGGGAATTTGGCACAGAATTAAAAAAAATATGAATCCAGTTATGTATGGGTATCAGATTAGATACACCAGGAAATATGCCTAATAGATTTCATCTTTTTTTGCTTGGAACTAAAATGTTTGTTACATTAAATACTTGTATTGAAGATTATTTTACTGACCAGGTCACATTATAGTCCTTCAGCTGACCTGCTTTTTAAAAGCATTTTGAATCATTACTCTTGAAAAATACAAATTTATGTTTGACAGAAATTTCAGAGGCATATAAATACATATTCTGTCATTTATTCTAATGTGACATGCTATGAAAAACTAATAAACCCTGCTGCCAAAATAGTCATCTTGAAATTCATTTTTGCTGAGAAAAAAGAAAATAAATACTTTCACATTTTTTGCATCCATCCAACCAAGAAAAAATTTGACACTTCGTATTCATCAGTATTTAGTGAGATCTATAGATGTGTAACTCATTAGCAATAATAAGAATAAAAGATAATTTGGGTACAGGAAGATTTTTTTTTTTAACTATGTTTAACTTGCCACCGATCTCTCCAGTCTCAAATTGTGTATTGGCCTTTATGGAACAGCAGGTGGCGGTGTGGGACTTTCTACTTGTTTTTTGGTTGGCGTTGACACTTCTTATAACTTTATTTAAAACGTACCAAACTAACAGAATTAGAGTTATAGACATTTTCAGACAATATGATTAATGGCAGCATCGATTTCATCATAGGCTGCCAGTATTTTATTTTTTCACAGAGAATAAACTACTCCACACAATGGATAACTGTCTATTCCTATATAGCATAGCAGTTCAATCTAACACGTGCCTAAAGAAGAAATTCTGCTTACTGATAAACGAACACGGTTAAGACGTATATTAATAATCAAATGAGCAGACCTAATTGTGACAGCACATGATCAGGCTATGGATGTATAACTGCTATAGGCTATACGTATGTTCTTGAGTTAGTTTGGGAGGGAGAAAAAAAGAGAAATAGCGTAAGACTTAGGCGAAGTGAAACTGAGGACTTGAAGATTTGACATTTTGAACAGCAGGTTTCATTAATGCCTTTCTAATGTGTGAACATTTTATAAGAAACCTGCAGGCGCTTGTGCTCTTATTTCGCACATAGAAAAAAATGATTCCCTGTTCAGCATTAAAAAATGATTATCCCCGTGATGGTGTTCGAAAGTGTTTCAAAACGAAACGTAAGAAAATTCTGAAGAATTACTTGTGTTATGACTTGATTAATTACATTTTGGAAATGTTATTCGCTATCCTATTATTTAGTAGGCCTATTTAACGCAAAAAAACGGTTGCTATTATGTCAACGCGTTATTTGAAAATGTTTAATAAGACATTACAAATAATAATACATGTAAAAAACAAAGCAGCCAGCAGGTGCTTAATGAAGTAGGAAAGGACTTAACGTGATTTTCATCTTTCAAAGTTCTTACAGCTTGACTGTTTTACGTCCCTGTGCGTCACAGCCACGCCCATACAACACATTATTACACCTAACCAACTCATATTCTCATGCGGTTTGTTAGACTGCAGTCCTGGGGGAGAAGGAACTTTGTTGTCAACTGTTCTCTCGCATCCCTGTGGACTGAGAGGCAGCGCGGGAGTCATGAAGCAGGAGGTCAGGGCTGCTCTGGGCTCAGCTCGTCCCTGGCTCCACTCAGAGGCGAACCTTTCTGCTCAGAGGTAAACAGATGCATCTTATCATATCCTGCCCATTTCTTATGTGTATTTATCTGTAAGATGGAGAAAGCAAGGCTACAGCATATATATATATATATATATATATATATATTTACTATATTACTTATTAGGCTATATAAAGCACTGTATGCTATTACATATATAATGCATTCTGTATTAAATATCATGTATTCTGTATTACATATATTACATGTCATATTGCACATTTGTGCAAAATATTTTATTTTAAACTGTAAATAATTAGCTTCTCTGTTTCCAGCAGAGGTGTTTGTCTCGCCCGGGTGCACTTTGAGAAACAGCCTCCTGCCAGCCTGCGCAAGTCAAACTTCTTTCACTTTGTGTTGGCTTTATATGATAGTCAGGGCCAGTCTGTGGAGATAGAGCACACTGCGTTTGTGGACTTTGTTGAAAAGGAGAAGGTGAGGAGATATGTAGAATATATGAAACAGTGAATTTGGAAATGAAAAATGATGAAGCCTTGCAAAGCAAAGCATATTTGTTTATTCCTTCCTTCGATTTAGGAGCCAGTAAGTGAAAAAACAAACAATGGAATCCATTACAAACTCCAGTTACTGTACAACAGTGGTGAGTACTGTGTAAAGTGTGGACTGCTTTAGAATATTCTACTTTAAGAAATGCACTTCATTTGAAAATACAGCTGTCCTTTGTATGATGTTCCGTATTGATGCTTTGTTATACATTTTTCTGTCTTTTAGGTGTCAGAACAGAGCAAGATCTATACATCCGTTTGATAGACTCTGTGACCAAACAGGTAAAATAGTTTATGCACTTTAATATTATTTGCAAGAATATGTTATGTGTGTTAGCACTAAAAGATCACTTCAGTGAAGACTAAATGCTTAAATAAAAATCATAACTATGAAGTGATAATGTGAATGATATATAATTGACATATGCTATATAATTTACCAATGTTATATGTAGGGTGTGTTGTCTACAGATCTTTTTTCACTGAAATGCACGTAAATACTGACATGATGCATTTATATATTTTCTTCTGCATAACATTAACCTGCCGTTTGCCTATATTACTATGACTCTTTCAGGCGATTGTGTTTGAAGGTCAAGATAAAAACCCTGAAATGTGTCGTGTTCTTCTCACTCATGAGATAATGTGCAGGTAACTTGTGTCAAACACACTTAACTTATGTAATCTCATGCAAACAGACACAAAAAGTCATAAAATAGTCTTACAAATTAGTGTTTATTTGCCGTAATTATAATATGCAGGGGGGGGGGGGGGGGTTCTGTTGATGCAGTGATAATTGTGTCAATCTATATATGTGAATTTTCAGCCGATGTTGTGATAAGAAAAGTTGTGGAAACAGGAACGAAACACCATCAGACCCCATCATTATTGACCGGTAAGGCAATCAGCTGCATTCTGTAAGATTATAAATGAATAAAGAAATGTACGTATGTACTATAATATGTGTAAGTACAAATAAAGGCAAGAAAAAGTTTCTTGTTATTACTTATAAAGATATTACTTACAGAAATTGGGATTCGTCAGCTTTAAGGATAAAAGCAGACAGACAGATTGTACTCTTTCATCTCTCCAATTCTCAGTTTCTAATATTTTCCTCTTCTTACTTCATTCTCTCAGTGACTCTTTTTCTCTATTCCCTGATCCACAAATACCTTTACATGTTTGCATGTTTTCTTGTTTTTGCATAGGTTCTTCCTGAAACTTTTTCTCAAATGTAATCAAAATTGCCTGAAAAATGCAGGGAACCCACGAGACACGCGTCGTTTCCAGGTACACACACAACTTCATACTGTATATTCACATCACTGATAATGGGTCTATTTAATCAACATGAAATATTTAATGAAAAGGCTGTCCCTTACAGTACTGAATTACACTTAAGAAATGCAATAGTAAAAACTATAAATGTAGCCAACACTGTTACTTTAATTCATTCAATTTATGTACTGTTTTTAATAGTCCTTGTGCCACATCAAAATGTCCTTTTGTGCCCATCATTTTCTGCACTAGACTACTAGTAAAATATCCTGTTCTTTGCAGGTGCTGGTCTCTACCACAGCCTCTGTTAAGGCCCACATTCTAGCCATTTCAGATAATATATTTGTCCATAACAATTCAAAGCATGGCAGAAGACCAAGAAGATTTGAGCTGATTGAAGGTACAGTAATTACAAACGTGCTTCTAATAATTCTATGATTACTAATGATTCAGTTCAAAATCAAACGCACACAACTAACTATGCAATTCAAATCAGTGTGGTCACTGAAAGTTTGTTCATATGATAATGTGTAGGTAAATATACAGTAGAAGTAGAGTATACAATATTTTTTGATTGTTTGTGATTTCTTTTAGCATGCATTTGCTGTAGTTTATGTAGACCTATCTCTGAAGTGCAGTACCCTTACTTGATGTATTGAGCTAATATTTGTGTGTTAATTTAGCTGAGATCCCCTGCATCAAGGCCATCAGTCCGAGTGAAGGTTGGACGTCAGGTGGAGCCTCAGTGATTATTATTGGAGATCAGTTCTTTGATGGTCTACAAGTGGTTTTCGGAACAGTTATGGTCTGGAGTGAGGTGTGTAACAGTCTCAATCTCTGTTGCCAAACAAATTACTATAAATGTGACCCTGGACCACAAAACCAGTCTTACGTCACTGGGGTATATTTGTAGCAATAGCCAAAAATACATTGTATGGGTCAAAATTATTGATTTTTCTTTTATGCCAAAAATCATTAGGACATTAAGTAAAGATCATGTTCCATGAAGATATTTTGTAAATTTTCTACTGTAAATATATCAAAATTGAATTTTTGATTAGTAATATGCATTGCTAAGAACTTCATTTTGGACAACTTTAAAGGCGGTATTCTCAATATTTAGATTTTTTTGCACCCTCAGATTCCAGATTTTCAAATAGTTGTATCTCGACCAAATATTGTCCTATCCTAACAAACCATACATCAATGGAAAGCTTATTTATTCAGCTTCCATATGATGTATCTCAATTTCAAAAAATTGACCCTTATGACTAGTTTTGTGGTCCAGGGTCACAAATACATTTTTGTTTCATTTTTAGCTTCCTTTTTCCATTTGTTCATTTTTTGGACATCCTTCACCACAGATTTCCCACAGAGCTTTGCTAATTTTGGAAGGTGTGAAATACATTGTTGTCAATATATATGCCTTCAGTAATTTTGTTTCATATTTTCAAACAATGATGTAGATGATGTACTCTCTCTACAGAGAGATTTCTGCTTCCTGAGAGGGTGATGACTTTTTCCTTTTTGTTGTAGGTGATTACACCACATGCGATTCGTGTGCAGACTCCACCTCGTCACATCCCTGGTGTTGTAGAAGTTACACTGTCCTACAAATCCAAGCTGTTCTGCAGAGGACCTCCAGGACGCTTTATTTACACTGGTAAGAATTATAAAGTTTGGAAAAACTGACAAATTTTGCAATTTACAGTTACCATAGTTATACCATGGAATATTTTGCGTTTTTAAGAATATCTGAAAAGCAGATGTATGATTTTTTTCCTGTTAAATAATGCCTTTTTTGGAAGCTCAGACAATCTAATTTGTTGTTGCTTGTCTGATACATTACAGTTTAACTTTGAAAAGTGTTTCACTTTTAAGCTTTAAATGAGCCAACCATTGACTATGGATTCCAGCGGCTGCAGAAGGTGATTCCTCATCATCTAGGCGATATGGAAAGACTACCAAAAGTGAGCCAGAAATGCTTAGTTGATTTCTTCCTAAATTCTGTGTTGTCCATTTTAATTGTTCTAGGTTCTGTTTACAATTTTTAATTCAATTGTAAGCCATTAAATAGCATGTCTAATAAATTTAACTGTCCAAAAGATAATTTTTTCTGTGCTCATTATTTTATTTGACATTTCAAAATACAATTAAAAATTATTTTGATTGACAGGAGGTCTTACTGAAGAGAGCAGCTGATCTTTTAGAGATGTTTTATGGAATGCCTCACAACAACCAGGTCAACATAACATTTAGATTTACTCAGGCTTGCTATCCCGATATGTTTGCTGCTGAAATCCAGAGTGGGAAGTGATGTAATTTCTATGCATTTATATGTGTCTGACCATAGGAGATTATTCTGAAGCGTGCGTCTGATATAGCAGAGGTAATCCACGCCATCCCACGAAACCCGTCCCACACAAATTCACATGGAATGATGGGTGTAAACTCCTTTGATGCACAGTTACCCATGAACACAGAAATTTCACCAGATGTAGAACGAGGTATGTTGTATAAATGCATTTGAAAATGGTACAAATGCACCACAGCAGCGTGTTAATAAATGAATGTCTCTCAGTGTCTCTTTCAGTGGGTTTCAGTCGGAGTTCAAACAGTGGCTTCATTGCAGGCAGCACATCCCAGCAGTCTGAATTCAGCAATACCAATACATGCATGAATACACACACATATTCACACTCTCACTCCAACATGCCAAGACACACACACTCAAACACACACCTGTCCATGGCTGGGCACACACAAACACACACACGCCCTTCTGTGTCAAACTTCTCTGTGGCCACACAGTCATTCTTAGACAGTCCTACAGCGGACACACAACACTACATTGGTAAGAACACAGCTTTCTCGCTGTCTGTAACTGTCAAGCATGGGGAATTTTTTAACCAATTTTTTTCCCCAAAAGGTCAACATTCAAAATTGGTTGCAGCTGAATTATGAATTTATCTGAATTTAAGTTCATTTTAATTCTACTTCCTTGCATTCAAATTATGATTGCTGCACAACCCAGAATTTAATTAGCATTTATAATTAACCCAATTATACTTACACAAAATAACATTTGTAAATTATATTTGTTGTAAAAATCCATGTATACTATGGACACATTTCTGTTTATTTTTGAACATTATTATAATCAAGATATTATTAATCTGAATCATGGTCAAATTGCATAATGATCATAATAAATCATTTACACTCATCCTGAAGACAAATATATATATATAGAGAGAGAGAGAGAGAGAGAGAGAGAGAGAGAGAGAGATATTCGTGGTTCATTTAAACCTTCCTTGTCTCCTTTTCTTTCATGCATGTCTGTAGTGAAGCAAAAAAGTGCATTTGCTCCAGTTCTGAAGCTGCAGTCCTCAACAGAACAAGCTTCAGGTGTCCCCGTCTGCACGGTAATGGCACATGACATGCATGTATTTACACACAAGCTGCTCGCCTGCTCTTTTCATCTACCCTATAATACCTTAAATTGTGACAGTACATAATGTACTGAGTGTGCAAATTTGACAGACTCATGTCTATTCTGTTTGTTTTTTACAGCCTTGCATGGACTAGTGACACCAGTCGCACTCTCACATGGACAAATGAAAAACTCCATTTAGTTGTGATCTTTGTAGTCAGGGAACAACAGCATCTGTTTTGCATTTTGAAGGTTCTCCCAGTGCAGGCAATACAAAAACAATTTAAATCATATTGGTTGGAGATAAAGCAACTTTTTTGTTATATGTCGTAGACAATATGCACCTCTCTATTATTAGTGTATTTGTGGTCTGTGCCCAAGCCATTAAATAGAAATATTACCTATGTATGTTAACATTGTGTGTCTTCTTGCTGAGTTCTGATTGGCTACTTAATCCCTCAGAACACTATCATTCAAAAGATTGGAGTCAGTAAGATTTTCTCTTATGCTCAACGAGGTTGTGTTTATTTGATAAAATATTGTAAATTATTATTACTATTTAAAATAACTGTTTTCTATTTTAATATGTTTTCAAATGTAATTTATTCCTGTGATGGCAAAGCTGAGCCTTCCGCAGCCATTATTCCAGTCTTTAGTGACATTATACTAAAGTTAAACTAAGCTTTTCCTGGAACACTTGTCTACTAAAACTAAAATTATTTAAAGAAAAGGAAAAATGGTCTAAACATTGGACATGGATTGGTACTAGACTAACTGGTGACAATGACAATGGTTATTTTCTAGCAAGGATTTATTTCAGCCCAGGTTTCACATGGACTATGTCTCTACAAGTCTATTCTTCATGTCTCATTAAATTCTCATATAGGTTGAGAATTGCTCTTATGGCAGGGAGGCAGCTCTATTTGTGTTCTAGAAGATACTTCACTGAATTCTCAAATTAGCTCTCTTTCAAACGATCAAGTTTTACTATAAGGAGGAGGCATCAAAAATAAAACCAAATGCTGAACATGGAGTTTGTCTCTTAGAAATCTGAGCGCATGAGTGAGTCCTCCCTGTGTGTGAGAGAGGAGGCTGCACATTCAGCTGAACACTGAAAATCCTGTTGTAGATGTTAAAACCCCTTCACAACAGTACCAATGTGTGATTTGTCTTTTGTTCACATCTGTCTTTATGAAATGGAGTGCAAAATGAGGAGCTATTCTCTTTAATAAGAAGAATTGATGTATGAATCAAGTATATTATAATTTCTCTGTTGTCAAGATTTGCTCGACCTGAATCAATCAACATTAAATATGTTATTATAAAACGCTGCTGGAGGCAGATTGAGAGCAAAATTGTCCAATCGCAGAGCTGAGCGCAAATATGCTGTGCTCTGATTGGTCGGTTGTCCTTACATCGTTTACCAAGCAGGAAGTGAAATGAATGTTCAGAAGACATTAAAAACGTCCATTGCTCGTTGTAATCACGTATGTTGTATCTAAGTTATTTTTCTGTTTGCTAATACGCTCACTAGTGTAATAAAAAAAGAATGTCATCTTGTGATTACTGTCGGTGATTTTACTTCGGCGTGAAAAAGTAACTGTTGATGTTTTGAGTGTGCAAAACTAGCGTGCGAGTTTTTGTCTCACGTGATTTCAGTATATATATATATTGCATGTGTTTAACAGCGTTTTGACAGCAGATTGCTTGCTGTGTGCAGTTTGTGATGTCTGACAGCGGTTCTTGTGTGCTGCGGGATGTGGCTCTCTGCTCGCCAGTAGGAGAAATCCTGCTGAGCGGCTGTGAGAAGGGAGTTCATACCATTAATATAAAACTGGGAACAGACAAAGAGGAAAGGTAACTCTCACAAACATGACACAAGCTGTCAGACATTAGCCAGTCATAACATGTAAACCACACGGTCGCCGTGATTGTGCAAAGTAAGACATGTTTCTGTATCAACATTATTGTCCAAAACATAGACCTAACCCTATCCATAATCTCTAAAATCAGAGGGAAATGATAGTTGAATCACAAAGGTGTAGAAGCACCTAACTCTGGTTGTAAGGCTAAAATTGACATTTCTTGTAAACTTATCCCTCAATTATGATTGGTTGATTGGAAAGTTGTTCCAGGATCAACAAGGATGTTGATCCAGGAACATGTTGCACTTGGTAAAATCGCGTTCACGAAACCACACGTAGTGCTTATTGGGGGAAACTAAGCTATTTTAAATTCTGAATCAACTGAACCATTTGTTTCACAAAATGATTCACTGTTTCGAAGCGCTCGAAACATCACATGCGTCACAAAACGTTTATTGATGGAGTCGTGTGGATTATTATGGTGTTTCTATCTGCTGTTTGAACTCTCATTCTGACGGCACCCATTCACTGCAGAGGATCCACGGTGAGCAAGTGATGTAATGCTAAATTTCTCTAGATCTGCTCCGATGAACAAACAAATTAATCTACATATACATTGCATTTTCAACAAAATTTCCTTTAATGTGTATCCTGTTGTAGTGTACACCCTGTTGGCCAGTCAGAAATGAGCCCTGAGTTGCAGCGCTGTGTTGACTGGCTTCAGTGCTACTTCATGAAACCCGAGTCCATCAGCACTCTTCCTTTGCCTGCCTTACACCATCCGCTAATGCAGAGTGGTTAGTCACATACACACACTACTCCACTATATCTGTAGTTCATTTCAAGTAAAAACAAGGCTTTTAACTGCCACTGTTTTCCTCCCTCTTTCTCTTTCTCAGACTCTTTTAAAGCACATGTGCTGTGGACTCTGTTTAAGGAAGTGGGACTTGGTAAAACGGTCTCCTACAAGCAGCTTGCTGAAATGATCGGCAATCCAAAAGCTGTGCGAGCAGTGGGTTCAGCCATGAAGAATAACCCGGTGAGATTGTTGCAATGATCATGACAGATTGATTTATCTGGAGGTATTTTTTCTCATTTGATGCAGCCTTTTGTTTGTTGTTCTCTTAGGTTCCCCTGATAGTGCCGTGCCACCGGGTGCTGCGTAGTTCAGGGGACAGTGGCTTATATATGGGAGGAAAGGGAGATGATATTAAAGTTTGGTTGCTCACTCATGAGAAAACAACATTGGAGCTCAATGCATCAAAGAGTGAAAAATCCATCTGATGGATCCCAAAACCACTTCACGCTGCTTCTCAGTTTGTTCACAAACATTTTGTTAATTACGATTTCTGATTGATTGGACAAATTATTTTCCACTTTAGCAAACAGACCCTTTGTTGTTATCCATATATCTTCTATAGTTAAAGGAATATATTGGAATTGTGTTTTTGATTAGTTGTTCTAGTTGTCAGTGTTACATTGACATTGTTAAAATGTGATTTGAAAAATAATTTTGTATTTATGCTGTTTAAGCCAAAGGATTATGGAAGAAATTGTGATTTTTTTTTTTTTTTAAATATCTTTTTTTTTTTAGCTGGCATGCATAAGTGATATTTTTTGCAGCAAATAATTTTGTATTCCGTATCTCATTTAGAATTATATAAGAAATGTTTTAAGCTAATTAACAGCTCTGTAAAGCAAATAAAATGTGTTAATGGTGGATCAATAGTCAATAGAATAATAAAAAAAAGTTGTATATTTTTGAAGGAAGTCTGTTATGCTCACCAATGAAAAAATGTATCAGGGTTTCCACAGAAATATTAAACAGTAAAAACTTTTCAACATTAATCTCCAATAATAACTGATCATATTTGAGCACTAAATCATTCTATTATAATGATTTAAGAAGGATTATGTTACATAGAAGTACAAATAAAAGATCATAAAAAAGAACCCACTTTATATTGAGTGTCTTTATCTACTATGTACTTTTAAATTAATGATTTGATACAATGCATGTATCAGGTACATTAATGTTTTTACATTGTAAAAATACCCTCATCTAATTACATCTAGCTTCCCTTAAACCTAACCAAACCACTAATCCTGTCCCTAAACATATTCCAAGCTTTTGACCAGTAGTGTGTATTTTGTCACACAAATAAATGTGTCATCACAGACATTTGTATTTTTTAATCATTAGCAATTATGTGTTACTCCATAATGTGTCTAACATAATGCAAATTTAGATATACTCTTGAGCACAAATATCAAAAGTTTCTGATTAAATAGTCTGAGAATCAGCATTTAGCTGCCATACACACACCTCCACTTGTAATATCTAGTTCCTCTGGATGTCAGACAGACAGTCATGATCTCTTTTAATGGGAGGATGAAGGAGGGGCGTCCCTGGGGAGATCTCCACAGTCAGTGGTGTGATACTGCCTTATATTGTGTTTGATCACATGTGACATGCGCTGCTTCCACTGCCTCAGGCTGTGCTGATCTCTCACTAAGCCTTCACATACGGCTTCATGCCACCTTACAAAAGAGCAATTTGTGGCTGACAGAATAAAACAGTTGGATCATGCTCAGTGAACGCAAACCCTCCCTGCAATTTCAAATCATTTAATGGGAGTGTGGGAGCTGCTATCATAACTGTACGGGTTTGTAACCATTTCCTGTGACACTTTACACAAAAAGGTTAGACTATAGAATATAAAACTCTTTCACTTTCTTTTTCCTTTTCAGTAGATGATAAAAAAAAAAACATTGGATGTTTTCTATTAAATAATATTTGTAATTTACCAAATGTAACATGTTGGTTTGTAGTTATTGAAAATATCTTTGTTTAAAGAGTAAATTACTTAATTTTAGTTTTTGCCTTAAAAAAATCTCATGTTTAATTCCCTCAGATGCTTTAAAACCACTATTATGATATTTGCCATTTTAGCCAAGTTTTTTAATATCTATATACATGTCTGTATATATTGTTTTATTTTTAGTTATTTTAGTAGATCAAGTTAAACTAAATAAAAATAAATAATGTTGCTTTGGATATTAGCTGAAATAAAATAAGTCTGTTTTTATTATTTTATTTCATTTAATTTTTTTTTATTCCAAATAACACCTTCTTTTTTTTTGCATATATTTAGTTAATAACCATATCCAAAGCAATTACGAATGAGGAATACAAGCGTTTCATATTACTCAAAAAATATAGCAATCCACAGTTTCAAACATCTTCTATAATAGTACAAGTGGGAAGGATATTTTATAGTGTTAATATTATTATTTCCTACAATATCTGTGGTAGAGGTTGAATGGTTGAGCACACATTGCACGCTATATTAATCTCTATAATGTTTTTAAAAATATAATAGTATTATTAGTAGGTCAGGTGTATCAAGGATCAAGTCTGATAAAGTTTAAATTATAAAAACCGAAAATGTCTTTGTGTCTGTCTTTGTGCATTTATTGTACGGTTTGCTGCAGAAGCTTTTCTTTGGTGCTTGAAACTTGTAGAAACTTCACAGGAAGTGATGTTGGGTGAAGTTCTTTTGAGATGTCAGCAGAGGTGGAAGGCTAATCTGCTGAGGATAAGACAACATATACTAACAAATCCATGTAAGGTATAAGATTTAACATTTAGATTATTATACACTTGAACAAGGAACATGGTCTAGGGGGAGTATCCGTGTAATTAGTCTACTGTAAATCAGTTGTCAGAGTAAGACCTGATCAAACTGTAGCTTTTAATGGTTCAGAATGATAATAAACTATGATTTAAAAGTAAAGATTCTCTTTTGATTGACAGAATGAAGGTGATTTACAATATTATCCCTGTGCTGCATTAGCCCCATGCTGCTGTTATAATCTTCAAAGCATGTAATGTGTCAGAACAAATCATGGGTTATGGTTATACGTAAAGAAATTGTTCTGATTTTCTGAGCAGGTTTTGCTCAACACTAACCCTCACCTTTGAGGCCTGATTTTCAGAGTCTTTCCAAGAAGATTTTCAGTTTGTATCTGTCACAGGTGAACGTATCATGCAGATGCTGCATTAAGCTTCATGTTCAGAGGTGATAATGTCTAAGCACTTAAATATGATTAATGTGTCACACCATCCAAGATCTCACCTCCCAGATTTACCTTTGACACTCACATATCACTGATATTATCACAGCTCTCTGAATTCCCTTCAGTTTGTGAACTATGTGGAACTACTGAGCAAAGTCATCAGTATCAGAGGTGTAAAGCTGTCTCAATCAAAATCCTAATATAGAAGACCTGTTGGAGAAGGTACATTTTTAGTTGCTAATAGCTCAGTCATTTGACCATCTGCTCAGTCCTAATAAAGTATATTGACATACTTTTATTGAACCTTACATGTATTCGGTTTACTGACCCCTATGGAAAAAAAACTGTATGTTGGATAGGTATGTTTTGAAGCATGGCAGCTGGTTTGAGGTGGTTTAAGCTGGTCCTTAGTTGGTTATGAGCTGGTAAGCTAGTTATGAGCTGGTCCTGAGCAGGATCTAGTTGCTTAGGACCAGCTTATGTCCAGCTAAAACCAGCTCATGACCAACTAAGGACCAGCTCAAACCAGCTACTATGCTTCTTTTTTCAACAGGAACAGTTCAACTGGATGTCAGTTTACATAATTAGGCCTATACTAAAATAATTGTCTAGTTTTCGACGTTACACTTTAATTCAATTTTCATAGTTTGTGATCTCTTATTCAAACCACAAATATTACGAAAACAGTTTTAATCATATTATTCAGTGCTTTGAAATCTTATAGGCAAATAAATGTGATAAGCGAACAGATAATCTTTGTAAATGCTTATGATATATTTATTAGCCACAACACATTTAATCGGCTTCAGTCTTGAATATTAAAACAATTTACAGCCTAATCTCCAGAGTGATCAAACTATAAAAATGTTGTCGCAATTTTTTCGTGGTCACTGTGTAGCCATATCTAGATACAACAGCGCCACCATGTGGAAGAAAAGATGGGACGTGTATGTTTTGTCTATATTCTGGAAAAAAGGCCTTTGGTTATTTGATCAATTAGTGCAACTTTTGCTTCAGCTCTGAGCACATTTAATATTAATTTTGAACAAATACTAGGTATTTACAGTATATATGTGCCTCCAATGCAGTATATTTATTAAAACCATATGAGGAGGATATTCCAGTAGGACTCAATAAAACATGCTGTTCACATGGAATAAAACGTTAATTTATTCTCATTGGCTCCAAGGGTTTATCTTCATCCTTTATGCTTTTAAACTCTTCCTCGTCTGTTGGGAAATCTCTGTTCTTTCAGAGGGAAACCTTCAGCATCCACTTCATTCACCTGTAATTATAATAGAAGGACATCACTGATCAGTTTCACACTGGGAAATGAAGCTGCGGATGTTTTCCAGTATCAGTCATGCTCTTACTATGTGTATCGGTGAAAGCCGCTCCATTGGAGAGTCTGCAGGAATGGACAGTACTGCATCACCAGCATCCATCATCTGATGGAGACAGATTTTTACTCGATGTTAGCACTCACACATCTCAGTACTTTGAATATTTTCAGTTTTTCATGCCACCCCATGTTACAACACTCCCCGGTTACTAAAAAGGACCAAAGTGGACATGCAATGGGATGGACAAACACTTAAAAAATCTAACAGACATATGAGAACAAGAGGATAAGCTCACCCTAAATGTTGCCTCCACTTCACCAACGCTTCTCTTTCCGCCAGGAAGCCAACCGTATGACCAGTGCTGGCAAAGACTAACCTCCAACACACACACTAGCATTAACAACTGGACCAGCAACCTCCCGTTCCACTCCATGCTAAAACTAAAACAAAGACATTTGATAAAGGCAACATTGTACTGTCATATAAATGTTAATTTATAGGAACTTTTGGTGGGTTAGTTAGTTACATTATCTCCCAGTTCAGATTCTTACAATAGGAAAAATGCAATGTTCAATTATTTGGTTCTATAAATCCATTAAAACAAAATTATTAACATCACACATATTAATTTGTCACCTGTCTAAGGAATAACAACTAAATGGACAGTCAAAGTACAACGTGATTACTTTCATCCTTATTTTTCAACAATTTATGCATAAGAAACCATACAAAGAAATTCTATCATTTCTCTAAACAATGTAAATGTTCATGAAAAGGAATTCAAGTTTATTTTACTTTTAAGAGGTTAAAGCAGTGGATTAAATCATATGACTGAATATACCAAAGGTTGTTGTAAAAATGATGGTAAGTTAAGATTTCAAATATAGATTTATGATACAAATATAGATTTCGAGTCGCTTGAATGTTTTCTAAACTGGATGATCATAATGTAAAGTCTTGAATGTAAAGTCTAAACTGGTACATTTATCCCAATCTGATATTCTTAAAACAATACGGAATTTTGAGAGTAAAAAATCTCTTACCTGCTGTCTTTGCTCAAGATGAAGTGTGTTGTTCTTGGTCTCTTTTATACAGTCCTTCTAAAATGAGTTGTAATGCTCTTTCGTCATCGGGAGACTTGCGAACACAGGTGCAGGTTTCTCTCTAATGCACGCTCTAATGCACACCTGGGGCTGGATTTCTAAGACTGAAAAATAACTGTCAGGGGAACCAGCTAATGGACCTGTTTAAACCCTGAGATGAATTAAATAATGTGTTTAAATGGTTTAAACAGCCACATCAACACACAGGGGAACAGATGAATTATATAAAGGCCAAAAGACATAATGGATGTGTCAAACAAAGACTGAGTCATCTGACTGTCAATCAAGTATTTGCTGGGGTATGTATTTAAATAGACCTACATAAAATGATGTTCCATAACTAACTGAGTAAGTGTTACATTTGGTAATTGTTTACTCACAAACATTTTCTCTATGTGTTCAAATTTTATATAATATTTCCATATTTATCTGAAAGTATACTGACTAAACAACCAACCAACCAACCAACCAACCAAACAAGCAGGCCAGTCTCTTCTAATGTAGGCTAATCTGTATTTTTCATCATTATTCTAAAAGGAATGAACTGTATTTGTATAAAGAAAAATGTTTTTTAAAAATATCTTTCATAACATAGTTGAGAACCATCTTTATATAAAGTTTGGTATAAAAAATTAAAATTGATTTGTGATTAAAACAAAAATCCCACTGTTTTTGCCTTTTCATGTCTATTCGTGTCTTTTTTTTATTGATTTTTTAACAGAACTTTTTAATGTCCCGATGTCATCTACAGAGGACATGGCAGAACATATGAATAAAATATATTTTTTTCTTATGCTCTAAACAATGCAATGACATGACAAAATGCTAAATTCACAAAACAGTTTTTACTGGTAGTCAGGAGGATATGATGAAAAATGCAGTAAAAACAGTATTGTGAAATAGGGGTCCTATTATGCTCTTTTACAAAGTCTTGATTTTGTTTTGGGGGTGTACTAGAACAGGCTCTCATACTAGGTTGTTCGAAAAACAGATTCTTTTTAAACATACTTTACATTATTACAACACCTCTCTCCCCAGTCTGGCATGAACGGCTCGAATAGTTCCTGTATCAAATAAAGGCCCGCCTTCTGAAATACGAAATGTGCTGTGATTGGTTAGCTGGGCCAGTGTGTGTTGTGATTGGCAGCACTTGGTGCCTGGTCGCCGGTGAAATGTCATGCCCCTTACCATAGCTGCCTGCTGCGAGCTTCAGTGTAAATATTGCATCAAAATCAAATCAATTTGAGCGCAATTTAAACCCGGATGATTGTAACCACTCTAAGTTCGTCTGCCTTGGAAAAGCTAGCGTGTCTCCGACATAGTGATAACACTCGTTGCCTTCTCTAGTGCAGCTCAACCAGGTCTCGTCCCATTCGTCGATATTTGTGATATCACAAATCCCGGAAAATATGCGTTGTAGTCCAAACGAGTCGTTCGTTGTAGTTTTTGAAAAGTGATTTCTGTTCAATGAAATATCTCCTTTTGAGCTGGACTTTGAGCTTTGTAACTTTGCAGATCTTTTTTATGCTCAAACAACAACATGATGGACTAACTAAAGTTGAAAAAGTGAAAAAGCATAATAGGACCCCTTTAATTTAAAGTATTAGATTTGATTAGAATATAAGATTTTAAAGGAGCCTAACTGTTTTTAAATTGAATGTGTTTTAAAATGTATATTTATTCCTGTGATGGCCAAGTGGAATTTCAGCAGTCCTTACTTCAGTTTTCAGTGTGACACAGTCTTTCAGAAATTATTCTAATATGCTGATTTGGTGCTCAAGAAACATTTTGAAAACAGTTGTGCTGCTTAATATTTTTTTTTTGTGGAAAATGTGATACATTTTTTCAGAATTCTTTGGTGAATAGAAAGTTCAAAAGAACAGCATTTATGTGAAATAGAAATATTTTGTAACATTACAAATGTATTTTCTATCACTTTTAATCAATTTAATACATCCTTGATTAATAAAAGTATTCATTTATTATTATATTTGAATAGCTCTTCAGCGGTATTTTATTTTCAACATTTCTGTTATTATTATATATATATAGATCAAATAGCTCAAAGTGACCCTTATTTTGAACCGAGGACCTGTATGCTAAACTACGACACTTCCGGGGCGTGTACGGAAAAATCCTGCGAGCTCAAGCTCCAAAACATGTCGAGCTGTCCACATGACCGCCATTATTACGCGTTTATTGATCAAGCTATCCCATAACTATTAAAATATCACAGGTAATATCCAGACTCTTATCTGTATAAACAAATATCTCACATGCTGCGTAATTTCTGTGATGTATAGCGTTCGATAGGCACGTGTCAGGAATCTGGTGACACTGACCTATGCTGCTCCCTTCCAGCTTTCAGGGTATAATAAGACATGAATATGGATTTTTTAAAAAGACCTTCTATCCCTGAAGACGCAGTCCAGTATCAGCTTTTTCTGGTTCATCCTGACCCATCAGACGCAGAAGCCCATGAGAGATTCCTCCAGCAGATCCTGCAAAACATCCTCGCTGAGATCGCCCCTCTTCTGGTGCAGTACATCTGGCAACATCAAGCCTTCAATCTAAGATACCACCCTGAGGAAGGTATGCATATGTATATCAATTTTGCAGTTCTAGAGAGTGTACATGTGACTAAGTGACCAAAAACGATCTTCTTTTACACTCCATAGGAGATGTGCCTGCGCACCTGGGCGGTGTTACTCAGTTCGGTGAGAATGTGGAGGACGAATGGTTCATCGTTTACCTGCTCAAACACATCACACGCACTTTTAGTGATGTAGCTGCTGTTGTCTACGATAATGATGGACAGTTTCTTCTGATTGAAGCAGCTGAACACCTGCCAAAGTGGCTGGACCCCGACAGCAGTGAAAACAGGGTTAGTATTGGTAAAACCATGATATTATAATGTTTTATTGAATATAGCAATACCATGGTACTCCTTCGGGCACAAGTATGGTAATCTTTTTGAAATGGCATCTGTCTGAATTGTCGTATATCTTTCGCTGTGAATGTGTAAGCATTGAATTTAATACCAGCACTGATATCGCCACAGTTTTTGGATGGTTATCATTTTCAGGAAAAAACCCCACTTTTTTTTTGTTTTGTTTTTTTTTGTTTTTATTAAAGTAAGGTTGTTCTTGTTATCATCCTGAGGTGCATATATACGCTGTTCCCATTAGCTGTTAACTTTTTCTCTCTGTTGTTGTCTTTCTGAGGTGTTTCTGTTCCGGGGAGAGCTGCATATATTACCCAACCGCACACATTCTGGAGACGTTGGGTGGCCCAGAAACTCAGTGCCTGCTGTGGGTCAGGCTCTAGAGGTGCTGCATTCACACACTGAGAGCTGTTTAGCCAAACTGCCCATACGCTCAGCTCTAGCCAGGAGGCTGGATGGGTGAGAGTGATGATATTGTTTAAAATAAGTATTTATACCGTTTCTGTTTTAGGTCTGTATGTTTATTTTAGGTTGTACTCAATAAAGATTTGTATATGTGTGCAGGTATCCAGATAAAGTCCAGCAGAATTTCCACCGTGTTCACTGTTATGTGCCTGCGGGCATTGCTGTGGTGTTGTCTAGGAGGCCTGACCTTATAGCCCCTGCCGTGTCTGCTTTCTATCTGCGTGACCCTGTTGACCTCCAGGCCTGTCGAACTTTCCGCACGTTTCCTCCTGACACTAGAGTTATGACATCAGTAAGAAGCAGACTGTTTAGTTCCAAACAAATGCTGTTTTTAAGAGACATTAATGAATCCTGATTTTGATCTTGATTTCCACAAAAATACTAAGCAGCAAAACTGTTTTCAGCATTAATAATTATAAGAAATGCTCCCTGAACACCAATTTAGCATATTAGAAGAGTGGAGTAATACATTATTACTACCATATTAAAATAGAAAACAACTTTCCATATTTCACAATATTACTCTTTTTATTTCTCAAATAAATGCAGCTGTGGTGAGCGTAAGAGATTTGTTTTACAAAACACATTAAAACAAAATCTTACCACACCTAAACTTTTGAATGATAGTGTACATTCAACCTGATGTAGTTTTTGAAAACTCCTCAGGTAACTATGAAACTGTTCCCTTCCCCCTTTCCTGTAGGTAAAGTTTACTCGCTGCTTGTATGCACAACTGCAACAACAGAGTTTTGTTCCAGATCGGCGGAGTGGCTTCACGCTTCCCGGCCGCTCTCATCCCCAGTACAGCGCTCATGAGCTGGGAATGAAACTGGTGAGTTTGCTATGTGTTATCTTGTTCCCCAGTCATGTATGGAGAAAGCTGACAATTAACATGCAGGTTTTAATCTTACAGAGATGAACATCTGTTTCTCCAAGTATTTTACAAGTGTTCTTTTTTCTGTTCATGTCTAAGGCCCATGGTTTTGAAATCCTTTACTCCAAGAGTGGACAGTCCTCATCAGAGAAAGAGGCTTCAGTCAGCAGTAACCCACTATGGAGAGGCTTTTTAGATAGTCTCAAAAAGAATGGATATTTTAAGGTAGGAAAGAGTTTCTGTTCAAAATACTCAAATGAAGCAGATGATGCAAAGATTCCTTTGCCTGAGAGAAACGATTTAATAAAACATAAACGTCTCTTTCATTTTGTATGTGTGTGGATGTGTTTTTGCTTATGTGTTTGTGTATTTTTGTAAACCCAGGGTGAACTAGAAGGATCCGTTCGATACAAAGATCTAATGACATCAGCAGAGAGTTTCTTCAGACAGTCTGTAACCAGCACTCACCGGTGAGAGTGACTTTTGAAATATTATTTGTTGTTCAAAATCAAGTTTATTTGACTTTATCTGTGTGTAAATGTACTTGTATGTACGTGTAGTTCTACGGTTTGGGGTCACTAATAAATTAATACTTTTTTATTCAGCAGGGATGTAGTAAATTGATCAAAAGTGACAGCAAAGGTGGTTTATGTTACAAAGGATTTCTGTTTCAAATAAATACTGTTCTTTCGAATTTTCTATTCATTAAAAATCCTGAAAAAAAATGTATCACAGTTTCCATAAAATATTAAAGCGCACTGTTTTTAACATTGATAATAATTAGAAATGTTTCTTTAGTACCAAATCAGCATATTAGAATGATTTCTGAAGGACCATGTGACAAATGTTTGAATTATATTTTAAAATATTGCTGTCTACTGTTTTTTATATATATAAAAGATATGCAGCCTTGTTGAGCATAAATGACTTTTCAACAGTAGTGTGTAAGTCACATGTTACTCTTTCTCAAGCCCTGACATTCAGAATCCTGGTCAAGAGGTGGTGAATGTCTTTGAGGATGCCTCCTACAGTTTGGAAGAGCTAAAAAATCAAGAGGCACATCTACCACCAGAGGACAGTATGTATTCTATCTGATATTGTTTTCTCTGTGCGCTGCACATATTGGCATCAACTATTGAGTGTAATCTAGTATAATTGATTCACTGCTTTTGTTGAAAGTGAATCGAGCACAAAAATGGTTTCTGTCTTCTCGGAATCAATAGTGTTGTCTTCTCAATCGCCCCCTGTAGGTGATGCGTGGTTAGACATCTCACCTCAGGAGCTGGAGAGGCTGCTTGAGGAGAGAGGAGGTCGAGGGGTGAGCGATGGCACTCGCAAGATGCCACAACCTGATGAGGAGCTGCAGGAGGAAGAGGCTGGCTACAGTCTCATAGCTGTAACGAAAGGCATGAAGAACTTCATCAATGCCATGTCCTCTCATGAAGGAGCTGAAATACCTAGGTAATGATATTCCATCTGAATTGTCAATACTTCAGTTATTATTCACCATGATAATTTGTCTTTTCCTGAATTGTGTTTCAGATCTTGTCTGGCTGAGCCCTTTAGTTATGATCCAGATGCAGTAACCAGTGCACTTGATAGACTGCTAGGTGAGTTTGATTTTCAGAGAAATTAGACCATTTAAAACAATCCCACTTTTGGAAAAAAGGTGTGTGTATATATATATATATATATATATATACAGTGGGGCAAAAAAGTATTTTGTCAGCCACATATATTTTTTTTAGTTAAAGCTGATTTATTTTTCTTTAAACTGAACTCTTTGTAATTTTATTTAGAAATCAAATTTATTCCTATTTTTATGCCCAATTTAATTGTCTGCACTGGTGGCCGACCAGTATTGATTTATTTATTTTTATTGCTGATGGTATTTTACAGAGCATGATGGCTGATATAAAGTCAATGTATATGATATCACATTGTTTCATTTTAGAGAAAAAACACATGCCTAACAATTGCTGAAATGAAATTCATATTTATTTCACATAATATTTACTAAATTAGAAATAATTAAAAAGTGAATACATTTAAAAACACCAATTTGACCAAAAAAGAAAAATCTGTAAAATAAACATTTATTCATATGGCAACTTCTTTATTCTGTCTGTAATCCCATTATAATATATTTTTCACAAATAAAGTAATTTTACGTTGTCGATTCTGTCATTTCTGATACATTGGCCAAATAGAAAAACTGATGGTAGTTTGCTTTTTGTTTTGTTTTTGCTGATGGTTGTAACTAACAAATGCTAAATATATTGGTTAACTGCTGATCTGCACTACCCGAAAAGCACTAATAATTTGCACCTCCTGTTTTACAGGAAGTAAGGATGATGAGTTAGACTCTGACGACTTCGAGGATGATGATGATGATGATGATGATGAAGGCAATGATGTCAACGATGATGAAGAAGTGCAGAATGGCGAGTCTCAGGAGCAGGCAGGTGCCGAGGCGCTGGACAGTCTGAGGAAATACATGGATGAAATGGACCAGGAACTGCAAAGCACAAATATTGGCAAAAGCTTTGCACTGAATAACAGAGTGAGTCTCCACAGATGTTGTTTATCCTGTGCACATAACCTTGTGAATTTTTTATTGATTGATTTATTTTTCCATTTCCTTTTAGGCCAGTAATAAAGCAGATGCATCTAAAAGCTCATCATCCGCCTCAAGGTCAGAGCATGTTGAGGAAGAAATCCAGCCGCTTGATGTGGATCTCAACCTGGTTTCAAATTTACTGGAGTCTCTCGCTTCTCAGGCTGGCCTTGCTGGGCCTGCTTCTAACCTACTGCAGAGTCTAGGCATCCACATCCCACCTGACGCAGATCAGTCCTGATACGTCAAACTAAAGTGGGAAAAATCAACTCACAGAGACTTATCACGCACTCAGTGTTCCTTCACCTAGAGCACATCAACTGTTCCTCTATCATGTGGCTACATTTATGGTGTTCTGCTCCACACCCAGTACTGAACTGTGAATTATTACATCCTAACATTGGCGTTTCCTTCAACACAGAGCACTTCCCTAAAAACTAACTGGGAATTTATTCTCTGATAAGATGTTGTTCTCCATTAAATATTATTTTATCTTTTTGAATAAAGATAATATTTTCTGAGATGTTTCATAAATTACGATTACGTAATTTGAGATTAATCAAACCGATAAGTATGCACTGCAACAGGAAATATCAGTTACAGCTATCTATCATAGAAAAGGAATGGCGATATTTCACAGTGCTTATCTACGCTGACATTACTGATAAACTAAACAAATTGCATGCTCGTGTAACATTAACCAAGTCTTTACAGATAAATCAATCATGCCTGATTGGAAGCAAAGCCTCAGAACTTTTTTACCCTCATGATTCTTGCTTGGGCAGACTTTGGCTTACGCTGGTAACAATATAAATGCGTAGTAGGTGTGATCTGTATCTGTGCGTTATGTACTGCTTACATCATAAAGAAAAGGTGCTGGAAATGTTCTAATTCTATTTATACCAAAATATGAGAAGAAAAACAGAAACACTAGTTTAGGTAGGAGAAGACCTCATCAATATGTTTTATTTGCTCCAAACATTAACAATAATACTGTAGTTTGTACTGTATATTAGGAGCTAAATAAATACATGAGTCACAGGTATTCAATTTAAATAATATATTACTACTGTAATAGTCTTAAGTCATTGTATTGCAGTTTATATCCCTTTATAGCTTATAGTTTATATTTCTAGAAACCATGCAGTGAAGGGCTCCTCTGGTCTAAGTTTGTAAGGTTATTGTAAGAGGAATGGCATACTTAGGTGACTCTCACAAAGCTTGTCAAGAACATGCTTAGATCATATTTCACCCTCAAAATATAAAAAAAATTGAAATATATATATTTTGCATTAAAAATGAAGGTCTTTTTATGGCCTTCAAGGTTCATTACTTCTGTATTTTGTAGTTATTTTCATGGCAATTAAGCGCATTGTCCATTCTTTTTACTGTAATGCATCTGGATGTTTGTCATTTTCATGACTTTTTTAAAATAAAGGCATAAGTTTAGTACAACCAATAGGCTACAACCATAACTTCATTTTTGCATTGCAGTAATTAGAATGAGGATTTTGCACTATAAAACTGTGGTTTATTTATGAAACTATCATGAAAATTACATTGCAATGCAAACCCTAAAGGTCCTAAAAAAGGCTTAATTTTCTTTATGCAAAAAAATATAATAAAACAATTTTTTTTCTTTCTCAGAACTTCCAGCTGAGACATAAAAATAATAATATTGCCTGTACAAAAAAGCTGGTCTGAGAGACCTGTATTTTACCTTTAATAATTTAATTCCAGAACTTAAGTATCAGCTCCTTCATGAGTAGTCAATAGTTGTGTCGTAGTTTCAGTGCAAGAGAAGAAAGGAGTCGCACATCAGTGCTAACTGGTAGCATTACCATATTAATTCATTATAATCATCTTAACATGGTTGTCATGCCTATAAATTTGGTTTTAATACTGTTATCATCAATCATGTATTTGATTGGTTACTCTACATCAGTGATGGGCAAACTTGGCCCTTCCAGGCCACTTTCCTGCAGAGATTTGATCCAACCCTGATAAAACTCACCTGGCTGTAGCCTTCTAGTAGTCTTGAAGACAATTATTAGCTGGTTCAGGTGTGTTTGATTAGGGTTGGAGCTAACCTCTGAAGGAAAGTGGCCTGGAAGGGCCAAGTTTGCCCACCCCTGCTCTACATAAACGGTTCCTCTTCAGAATGATCTACACTCTGATTGGTCCGTATGTCCTATAGCAGACTGAACAGGGGCAGAACCAGCCCTCTGGTCGCATGCAGCATGGCTGCTGGGAGAGCAGAAAAATACAGTGCTGTTACATCCACAAAGAGAAGCTGCACAGCACCCAGCAGTAACATCCCAAGCATGTATCCCAGAAACAGCAGACTGTGCCAGTTGCCATACATCAGTGCCTTTGGTCCATCAGGGTGCAAAACACACAGGAACCCTAACAAGAGGGTACGTGTCACTGTCAGAGTGTAGTAAAGGTCAAAGGTTGAGGCATGGCCTTGCTCTGTCTGGGAGATTTTGGCTAGCCAGGCAAGAGAGACGCTGTGAAGGACAAGGTTAAGGGGAGAGTAGATGTACTCCAGCGGCTCTATCGCATGAAGTCCTTTACATCCTGAAAAGAGAATTTAAATGCGATGAATGACTTTAAAAAATGGCATATTCCTCTTCACAGATATTTTAAGCTATCATGCACTGAAAAAAAAACCTGATGTAAAAACAATTTTCACTCAGAAATTGCTAGTAAATTTCACAACAGAGGGCATTTTTAGCACTGTTGTTTCCGTTGTATTTTTTTTTCATTGATTTTCCCCATAGGGATTTTAAAAAAGTCTTTGGTAAAGCATTATAAGCTATAAACAAAACCAACCAGCAACAATGTGAATCAATATATTTGAAGCAAAATAGTATTCAAGTATTCATACAGAATGACAAAGGTTCAAGACTGTGTACTTTAGTGACTTTGACAGCTTTAGTGAGGGAAAGAACTACAATCCCAGGAACCATTGCAGGTGATATAATTTAATTAAAGGGGTCATATGATGCGATTTCAATTTTTCCTTTCTCTTTGGAGTGTTCAAGCTCTTGGTGCATAAAGAAGATCTGTAAAGTTGCAAAGACTAAAGTCTCAAATCCAAAGAGATATTCTTTATAAAAGTTGAGTCAACCACACCTACCTAAAACGGCTCGTACTAACACGCCTTCACATGTCTACGTCACAATGTGGGAAGATTTGCATAACGCCACCTAAATGTTCACGCAAAGAAAGAAGGCGTAACTTTTATTCTCGCTGTAGTATTGTTGCTGCCGTCGCTGTGTGTTTCGTTGTTAAAGCGAAACTACTTTGTTTAGCCTTCCAGAAGAGGACGTGGACGTGGACGAAGCGGAGTTCAGCCTGGGGTCGTCACATGTGGTTGCCGCAAGCCCGTCCGCCGCTGCTCACTCTAGCCGCTGGCCTCTGCTCACTCTAGGCCTTCGGCCTTCGCTCACTCTAGCCCGCCGTGTGTGATGCTGTGTTTCGTTGTGAAAGAGAAACTACTTTGTTTGGCCTTCCAAAAGAGGACACAACTAGAAATCAGTGGTTAAGTTGTATTTACAACACTGTTCCAGAACAGTTCAACCCAAATATTCAGATGTGTGCAGCACATTTTATAGAGGACTGTTTCCTGATCCTGGTAGAGTAGACTACAATGCCGGCTGTTCTGACTCACAGACTGTAAGTAAGTTTTTTATATTGAAAGAATTTGCCACTGATGATTCAAACACGAGTTTTGAGCAGTGTAGAGTAGCGTTTGTAGTTTGTCATTTCTCCAATCACAAATGCAGACATGGTTTTATGTTTACGCGGCGCAGTGCAACGCGTAAAAAGAGAGTATAAGTCATTATAATCCGTAATTATGTCCCCACTGGATGCAACAAATGCCTCGTTTATAATGGGTTTTAATGTTTTTGTATCGTCGCAATGCATCACAATATGGTAAGGGTCGTAACATTTCCGTCACATGGTTGAGGTATTCGGCCAATCACAACGCACTGGATAGCTGGCCAATCAGAGTACACCTCGCTTTTCAGACCGATGAGCTTTGTAAAAATCGACGCGTTTCAAAAAGGCGGGGCATAGAGGAGAAACAATAATGTACAATATGTGGAAAATAATGGGTTTTTTTTTACCTTAAACCACATAAACACATTTCATTACACCAAATACACAAAATAATGTTCTTTTTAGCAACATCATATGACCCCTTTAAAAGAACGGTGAAAAATAAAATAATTTATTTACAGTGTTTGTACTGTTGTTTCGACTGTAGGGAGACCGAAACAATTATGTCATTTGTGGTGCTTCATAAAAAAGGGCATTCATAGCACGCTCATTGGATGAAATTTTCTGGCCGCAACTCTGATTGGTGGAATTTTCTGCACTGCATCATGGGTAATGTAGTTCATCATGAATTCAGCTGTTAAACTACAATTATGTTCTTTGAATTTTCAGAACGTTGAGTTTTATCAAGGTTTTATGAATGTTAAGGAAATATTAATTTTGATAATTTTGCAAACATTATTGGACCGTTACTTTTGAGTGTTCTCTGAACGTAGTGAATTGAGTAGTAACATTTAAAAAATGTTAGATTAACATTTAACTAAATCATTTCAGAAACTATGATTCATGAATGTTGTATAATGTTTTTGTGCTGACATATTGAGAATATTCTTAAAGACCAGACAACTTTTAACAAACCTTCTATTAATGATACTGAAATAATGTTCATTACTTTGAGAGAACATTGCAAAAACATCAGCCAAATTTCTGAGAACGTAAGCTGGATAACAACTTAGGAGCTCACAACAGCTCGGCCTTTAAAGGTTTATATGCTATGATTAAAAAAAATTCCCTATGGAGAAAATGAATGAATTTTTTACTTCTGGAACCCGACTGTTGCAAAGAATGATAAGTAACACATCAAATTAAAAGTGAACAGTGTACCTGTGACTGTAACCGAGGCGACAGTGAGCACAGTCAAAAGGGAGGAGACATGGATGGAGCCTGGCATACTCAGTGCAAACAGGTGACCCAAGCTCAGACTGACCATTGGGAGGAAGCGGGCGATTAGCGGGTACAGGCCAGAGTGGGAACAGGCTTCAGCCCATATGGCCAGAATGCACTGCATGCTCCCACAGACCGCCGGCACAAACAAACGCTCGCCCAGCCTCAGTGAAAAAGGCTTCAGGTGGATCAGACCCACGCCGTGCAAAGCTAGCAGTGCCAGGAGATTTAGAAACACCTGAAGGGAAGGAAGCAAAAGCAAGAGGAAGTTTAACAAGCCTAAAACACACTGGAGATTAAAACGTGATACACAGTGCCATAAATGCCCAGAGTCATATACCGCTGACTTTTCATTGTGTACCTAAGAAAACTACTTTCAGAGCATAGATAAACATAACAAATGATAACATGACATTTAAGCAGTAACAGCTGTATCACACTACTTTAAACAACATTTTACCATTTTTAGAATTAGTATACATGCAGTTTTAAGACCACATTTAATACACTGAATATTTGTCACACTGCAATCCTACTGAACTGTGCAAGTGAACTTTTTTAAAACTGTTAAACAATTACAGCATAATAAATCTACATTTTCTCTTATATATACAGTAGAGCAGGATCCAAACATCTGAGATTGGATTGAAAATCTGGGATTGAAAATAAAGTATTAAGATTTTGAAATGATGAATCTTTATAATGCAAAATGAGTAAGATTCTGTGCTGTTTCTAGGTCAGTAGTCAAACAATTTGTGACACTGATCATGTGACTCTTTGTAGAGATGGTCACAAGCTCAAGATGCTCTTTGGATCATGTCAAATTATGCTTGTGGAGCTCATGCAGCTCACATGCTACTGTAATTAAAGCAAAAGAGGGATGACCTAAATGCTAAGACGTTCTGTACTTTTATTAAACTGATAGTTTTACTAGTATTCTCAGACTTTGACCCCACTGATATATATACATTTTAATCTAAAATCTTCCATCTGTCAGCAGCTGACATCCCGTCTGCATTTTAAACATATAGCCCAGCCATAACATTCAAACACAAACAGTAAAAGGACTCCACCAGTTTAAAGCACTAGTCAAATGATCACATGTGACACACCTAATGATTCATCAGAGATCTGCCCAGTCTTGTGCTTTACACCCTACAAATAATCTATGTACACACTGAGAGATATGTAACGCTGATGATGATATGGTTTATATGCAAATTACTTGTGTAGGACTTTAAATAATGGTCCACTTGACATAATCCTGGCATAAAACACCTTGACATCTCATGTTTGAATGGAAAGTTTTCCACTGAATAACAGCTTGGCTGAAAGAAATCTACAGTGTGATTTTAGAAAACTTGGAATGTAGCAAACAAGTTGTAAGGAGTACATTCATGCCACTTTTCTGAACATATTAGAGTTTCCCTTTAACTTTCATTGTATGAAACAGCAGCTTAGACATACTGCAAAATGTCTTTGAATAACTGAGAGCTTTTTAAACTTTGCCTAAAAAACGAATCTTTTCAATTTAATTCAATCAGATGCTTTGAAACTTTATTTTATTGAGATTTTATTTATAGCATCATTTGGGCATCATCATTTTTATTAATATTCTGAATCATAATATTTTCATTTTAATTCGGTTAAAGTTTCAGAAATGTTGTTGTGTTTTTGTCATGTTTAGTATTTTTTAATATGTCTATCTATATAATTTTTTTCAGTTTCAGTTATAGTTATTTTAGTATATCAAGTTTTCAGTTAAAATTATACATCTTTTCTAGGCAACTAGCTGAAAAAAAAACTTTATTTATTCCAGTTTTATTGGTTTTAGTTAACTATAATAACCCTTTTTAACTTTAATTAATAATAATTTTATAAATTATTTTTAATTTGAAAAGATTCATATTTTTTTTATTTTAAACTGGCCGGAGCTTTCTGCACTGACCCCGAAGGGGATTAGAAAGCCAGAAAAATCCTCTGATCATTAGTTATGTAAGGCAACTTTAAAATCTGCATGTTCAAGATCATAACTGATAAATAACTGATAAAGATGAAGCTGTGTGGGCAAAGTACCTGTATGAATGCAAGTGGCACCACATAAGGATAGTGATACTGGGGAATGAAGATCCGGCTTACAAAACTGTGTAGATTATCTGCCAGAGCATACACAATCACAGCCACCAGGGCCGCGATGCACAGCAGAAATGGCACCAGAGGTTTACACACTTCATACACACAAGCTCTCAGAGCATGTGGTGTATGCATCTGCCACCATGCCGAACTGAAACATACATGAACAGACAGTAAATTGATTAAGCCTTAATAGACATTTTTACCCCTAAATCTAAGAATATCACATTAAAGATACTGAAGCAGTATGGTATAATCTCACAAGCATCGATGATAGAGAGATATTTTATGGCTACTATGCACAGCACATTAACAAACAAGTATTCACATTCACACATTTTAACCAGGCTTTGTGCTCATTAAATGTTCTTACCATCTGGACACCAGATTTTGCCAGGGGTCCATACTAGCGGTCCACCCACCCCAGGACCGGTGGAGTGGAATATTATTATTAATTTTGACCTCTTTACAGCATCAGGGTTTGGAGGACAGACGTCAAGCTACCTGCACACAAACACAAGATATCAAAAAAATCCAAAAAAATGTCACCATCACTAGAAAACTTTTATAAATAAATCAACAGCAGCATATAGGCTATCACTGACCATTATTTTTGCCCAATGTAATCTTCATTTCAGCCATTAACACAAAAAACGTTGCCATATATCTTGTCTTGTCCTGTAATTCAAATTAGTATTGTACGTAAAACACAAAGTCCAACATTTTTGTAAACGTTTTAACTTTTTACAGAAAACATGAAAAATAGAATAATAGAATTTAACATTTTAATTGTCAGATTATAATAAAATTAGCCTCCTAAAAAAATAGCCAATTTGATAATTTAATTAAATGTATCTAAATAAATTAATAAAATACCAAAATAAATAATAAAACATACAGTACAACGTACAGAAAAGAAAAATAACGATAATATAGACAAACTCACATCTCTTGGTCGTCAAGAGATCTTGTTTTTCCGTTATGTATTTTCGCCACGGATTGACTGAAAAAAACCTGTTCAGTCTCTGTCATGAGGGACCAAGCAGAAGTGGACTTTGATCTTATCTCACTCTGAGAGGAAAAAAAGAAGAATTATTTGAACTAACTTCCGTCGACGAGAGGTTTTCTTTCACCCGTTTGTCTGGGGCCGGTCAAATCTGTGTTTCTCCTGGATTTAGTCCTTCCGTTACCTCTCGTTCGAGTGCTTTGAGAGCATATATCTGTACCTGAGACAGACTCAGGACAGAGGACAAGCGGAGTTAATAATTGAATGAGTCACCTTGCAGCATGAAAGCTCATCACGTTGCTCGGTAAATATGTTCTTACCGCCGACGCATTTATATTGTTGTGCACCACACACACACATTAAGTGTTTTAGGCGTAGTAAAATATATTGAGAAGTAGTAGAATACAGGCTACATAAAAAATACTGTGGAACCTCCTATTTTAATAGTTTTACTCATGCTGTTATTTACTTAAGATGATTAACTTCACGTTTCTTTATTGGATATATAATGAAGTGGTATCTTTAAAACAGACAGAAGAAGGGCATATTTGTCAGCCAAAAATGTTCCATCTGTGCCATCTGTATATGACAGTCACCCGCCCCCCACCTATAAACTTTATTGCTTTGATAACCAAACATTTGTAACGCCAACTACACAATGCACAAATGTATAGAAAAAAAGATATGGTCAGCTATGTACATAAAAGCAATACGTTCATATATAGTAATGTAATTAATAATTACAACGAATGTATACAAACCATATATTCAACACAATTTGTTCTAGTACACATTATGACAAAATGGCACCATTCATTTCGACTGTGTATTCACTGTATAAATTGACTACACAGACAGCATTTGTGTATAAAGGAGATTTTTATTAAGGTCGATAAAGGCATCTCAGCAGACAGAAAGCGACCAATTTCATTTGGATGTGCTGTCCTACCTTCATACTAAGAGTGATTAAACTTGAGTGACTCACCTTAACCATCATTCACAGGACGCTGTTACGGTCATTTTATGTTATGCTTGAAAATGAATATGGCTTCCAATTAGATCAAATGAATGCATTACAACATAGACAGTGTAAATAAGACATCCATTAGGTCCATGATTAATTGATAATAATAAGACAAACATTTCTGTCTGAATATGTGTGTGCACACATGAGAGTATTTTTGTGGCTAGCAGCTGGATCCACAGAATAAATGGAGAAATGTACTGAGGGCAAACAAGCACATTATATCCATGACAGGTGGGTGAGAATCATAGAACAGACAGTCAATGCAATATCACCATGGCAACGCAGCACTTATTAATCAGGTCAAATATCAGTAAGAACATACCGATATGGTGACATCATAGTAATGTGGAATGGCGCAGTGACGGTGGGTCAATAAATGAAAGGACGTTCCCCCCTAAAGTCATTATTTACTCACCCTTATGTCATTCCAAATATTCTAGAAACGCCCCTTTTGTTCATTCTATTTGGGCTGTGTGTGTTTTTTTAGCTAGCATATACACTACCCATTAGAAGTTTGGGATAATTAAGAATTGTAATGTTTTTGTAAAGAAACATCTAATGCTCACCAAGGCTACATTTATTTGATAAAAAAACAGTAAAATATTATTACAATTTAAAAGGAACTGTTCACTATTTAAAAAATGTCATTTATGATTTAGTGCTCAATTATTATCAATTAATATTAGTGTTTAAATATTAATAATGGTGCTCATTATAATCAATGTTGAAACGGTTTTCTGCTGCTTAAATTCAGCTTTGCCATCACAGGAATTGCATTTTATCTTTGAATTAATATTTTAAAATATATTAAAATAGAAAACAAATTGTTATAATATTCTAAAATTGTACTGTTTTCACTACATTTTTGATCAAATAAATGCAGCCTTGGGGATGAAAACTTCACAATTATTATTATTATTTTTTTTTTAAATATTACTAAAAATCATAATTATTCCAATAGTGTATTCCGGTAGTGCGGTAGAATATATTCCCCATAAAAAAATAGCAGTATACAGGTTGGGTTTGATTAGGGTGCATGATAAATAAACTATTTGTATTATATAAAAAATATATATGCATTTTGTTATTTGACTTTCATTCAGAAGTGTCTGCGTGTGACACTCTGACCTGTCATGGCCAGCTCACCCCCTGCTCATGTAGAGCACTTCACAGTCCCGCATTACCCCGGCAACCCACTAAAATAAGGACCTGACAAAGAGGGAGGGAAAGAGTAGAATTGAAGGGAAAAAACAAAAAAGCAGTTGTTTTTTACACAGTGACATGCGGAGAACGATTTAACAACCACAAGGATGTCAAATTCTACGTACATTCCAGTTCTTTTGGTAGATTTTGGATGTATTGGAGCAGAGGAACGCTGTAGGCAGTGTGTATTTTGCATGGTGTTGGTTTGAGTGTGTGTATCAGGATGGTTGCATTCTCTCTCTTACCTTTTGGCCCATAGAAGAGAGAGAGAGAGAGAGAGCTTCGGTCCCGAATGACTCCCATCCAAAACCATGGGCATTGTGGTGTCCAGGTGAGTAGATCTAATAACATTATTATTATTTTCTTTCTGATAGTATTATTTGTTCACAAAATAACAAAGCAGACGTTGACAAGGAATTGTGAAAACAATAAATGTCAATACTTCACCTGATGTGCCTCTAAAGTGCACCACTTGTCCTCTGGTGGTTGATAGGATCTGTGTGTAACTGCTGATTACATTAGCTAGAATATAGAGTGTTTACGCATCAATTGCTAGAATTCTCTCCCCTCCCCCCTTCTCCCTCTCCTCGCAGAGCTGATAAATGTCGTTTGGTTCGCTCCACTGGCTCGCGGGGCTCTCTGCAGGTTCAGAACAGCGCCCCCTGTAGGGAGATGAATGGAACAGTCAAACTTTCTCAAATGAACCTCATTGAATCCTCTCAGAACAACACTGAAGGTAGGTCAACAACATACCTAAAGAATAAAGACGCTGCAAAATTAATCACTGCTTGTGTGTGTGAGATCAATGAGATACATTTTTTAATAAAAGACTGGTTGAAATATCAAACATGGGCTCATATAATATATCATAAATAAAAATAAATTTCTAAAAATAAAAAAAATGCCTACGTTTTTAAAGTAACGTAGATTTGCTGTAGAAACTGTCTGTGATAAATGTTAAAATAACTTTGTGTGTGTGTGTGTTTCCTTGTGTTTTTGTGTGAAAGAGCTTCTGATTCCTGCACTTCCAGAAAAAGCAAATATAGAAAGAGGTTATGTGACCCCACAGCAGGTATACAACCTCCTGAATGCTGAAGCGGGCCAACCTTCACTGCATGATCCCTATTATATGCTGATACTGGACTGCCGCTCTGCAGAGAGGTAACAGTGATACACATAAATAAATACATATGTATATTCAGTGAAAGGATCATGAATGGTTCTGACTTATAAGTTTAATGGTAACTAACTTGTGTGTGTGTATACATGTGCAGATATAAGCAGAGTCACCTGGTCACAGCCCGTGCCAGTGTGACGGTGATGCATCCAGAACTGGGCTGTTTGATAAGCTGTGTTCAGCTGCAGGAGTTTTCTATAATACTGCTATACGCTGAAGAAGGCCAAAGTCCAGGTATAACATTTTTATAATATAAATAAAATAAAACTTAATTAAAATGATTAATAATAATAATATAGCTAAATCATACATTTTATAAATGATGTTATACATTTATAAATTAACATACATGTATTATTAATGAATATACTTTATATTATGTTGAATAAATGCCAATAGGTTTGATAATAATATGTGACCCTGGACCACAAAACCAGTCATAAGGGTCAAATTTTTTTTTTATTGAGATTTATACATCATCTGAAAGCCAAATAAATAAGCTTTTCATTGATGTTTGGTTTGTTAGGTTAGGATAGGATATTTGGCCGAGATACAACTATTTGAAAATCTGGAATCTGAGGTTGCAAAAAAATCAAAATATTGAGAAAATCACCTTTAAAGTTGTCAAATGAAGTTCTAAGCAATGCATATTACTAATCAAAAATGAGGTTGAGATATATTTACGGTAGGACATTTACAAAATATCTTCATGGAATGTGATCTTTACTTAATATCCTAATGATTTTTGGCATAAAAGAAAAATCGATAATTTTGACCCATACAATATGCTACATATGACTGGTTTTGTGGTCCAGGGTCACATATAAAAAAGTTATTTTTATTATTTAAGGTTATACATTATATTCATAATAATACCTTAATATTAACTGATAAATATACTTAAAGTATAACATAACCTCATAATTTATTGAAATGTTTTATTTAGCTATATTAATATTATTATGTTTAAATGTGTTATTTACGTTATGTGACATTATACCTTTATAAATTAATATAAAAAGTATTATTTCTAAATACAATTATATTATGTTGAATAAATTACAAGTTTAATAGGTAACACTTTGTATTTGATAGTGCACATGATAGACATCTTACTAACTAGACATTAGACATATTCGACCACAATATCAAAAAGAAGATACTATGTCTGCTTTTCTAACTATAAGTAACTTTGTGAGCATAATAATAATAATTTAAACAACAAGTTATGGTTATTTTCTAAAAGATGATCAATTATATTTATAAATAATACTGTTGTTTTAATTGATAAATATATAACATAACCTTATGATTTATAAAATGTATTATTTAACTACTATTATGTTAATTGGGCAGTTTTATTAGACTTTAATAATAATAATAATAATAATAATAACTTTGTGTAAAACAATGCAAATAATATATTAAAATAATGTATAATATTAAAATAATGTAATAAAAATACAATAAAGTACAAATATTATGATAAATATATTAAAATAATAATGTATAAATATGGCTGTGTATGTGGCTTTGTGCTCTAGTTGGCAGTCAGGAGGCACGCGCTGACTCTCCTACTCTCCAGCACTGTTTCTTCCAGCTGAGTGCTTTGGGAATGGACCCTGTAATCCTCCAGGGGGGCTATTCTGCTTTTCACTCTCTCTATCCCTTTCTGTGCACCCCTCGCATGGTCCTACTGGAGTCAGAGCGTCGCTCCCTCACCATCTATCCCTCTGAAATCCTGGAGGGGGCGCTATACCAGGGCTCTGCCTCGCAGGCACATGACTACCGTATCATCAAAAACCTCCACATCACACATGTGGTCAATGCCACAGCTGAAATCTCAGATGCCTTCCCGAGTGTTTTATGTTATCTTCGGCTACGGCTTAGTGATGACGCACAGCAGGATCTTCGGCAGGCCCTTCCAGAAGCTTCTCAGTTCATTGCTGAGGCTTTGCGGGGGGCACCGGGGGCACCAGGCGGCCGGGTGTTGGTGCACTGCAGCCTTGGACGGAGTCGTAGCTCGGTGCTGACATTGGGATTCCTGATGGAGCATCGCCGTTGGTCTTTGCTACATGCTTTTCGTTGGCTGAAGGAAAGACGAGCTTGCGCTGCCCCGAATGCTGGGTTTCTTCGGCAGCTCTCTGACTACGAGGAACTGCTGTTTGGTCAACGGCTCACCTCACTGGATGACATCCGTCTCTGAGAAATACTGAAGGAAAATACAGTGACATGAAATGAAGGAATCCTCTTCACAGACTTATAGAGTTGGTTGTGTTGATCTTGGTTAATAATAAGAATTTGACAGACTGAAGAAAAACTTTGTTTGTCATATGATGACTTAAACACAAACATCCATTAATCTAACACAAATGGAAGTTTGTGGATGGCCTTATCCACAAAAAAAGAATAATAGAATGTATTAGGAAATATTAGAGAATACATTTAATACATCATAAGCCAAAGAAAGACAAATATCATTCTAATATTTCATATGTGCTCAAAACTAGCAAGATGAACATTCAGGTAGGATGAAGGGGGGAAAAATCTGAAAAGTCATTGTTTTTGATGTGATTTTACTGTTTAAGCAGGTACAAAACAGTCAATGGTAATTACAACATTTAAAAAAAAAAAATTATCTTTGCGTTTTATTTTTCTTTTAGGATGTGCGGTGGCCTGAGGGATTAAAGGTGAAAAAATGTATTTGTGTCTAGTTTAGGTTTAGTTTGTAATAATATAAATGTTTTGTTTTTGAGATTCTTCCAATATAGGAGAGAGATCTATTGACCAAAAAAGGCAATAAAGTAAAAATACAAACGGCACAGAACATACACAGCTGCAGACTGAAGTGTTTGACCTTTTTCTGCCCTTAATGATTTACACTGAGGACTGGGAAGAAGAAAAAGTTTGGTCTTACAGGAATGTGCCAAATTCATTTTAGTAGTAGAGTCAGATGTTTGGCTAGTGTTGCAATGACAGGAGTATTACAAGAAATCATAATTGATAAAAAAAAAAAACTAATAAAAAAACATTGAAGACAACTCTCATGTGCTAAAACATGCTAAAAAAATGTTTATTTTTATTTTGTAAATGAGCATATTTTCTTTAAATTATTTTGAAATGCTCAATATTTTTACATCAGTAATGCACAGAGTGCAATAAACTGTCTTTATAACACAAATGCGTGCCACTGTGTCTCTATTGTGCTATGGTTTCATAAACATACAAACATTCTTCAGGCTATGTGACAAACGTTTGCCTCTTTTACAGCTCAGTGTTAATTTGGGAAGCAAAGGTTGCAATCAGAATTGAAACCAGCAGGAGTAACTTATATATAAGGTTCATTTAAGGTCTGATTTAGATTTATAACTATATATTATAAGTATACTTATAATATATAGTTATAAATCAAAATGAGAGGAATCAACAGGGAATTTTGAGTGTTAAGAGTGCAGAGTGTTAGAAAAGAAAGAGAGAAAGAAACTTCCACTTCTTTTTTGCACAGAAAAAAAAAATCCATCAGGAAGAAAACAACAACAACAACAGAGACTTCTCTTTTCAGTTTATATTCATTATGCAACAGCTACAAAATACACAAGATAACATTCAATTCAACATTGATTGACACATTAAGGCATGGTTTAACAGTTTACCCAAAAATGGCAATTTTCTGAAAATGTACTCACCTTTAGCCCATCCAGATGTACAGATGTAGATGAGTTTATTTCTACATCAAAACAGCTTTGGAGAAAGCATTGCATCACATGCTTACTTGATCCTCTGCTGTGAATAGGTGTTGTCAGAATGAGAAATAAAAACACAATTCACAAGTAATGTAACTAATCCACAAGCTGAGTTCTCTATCCATAATATTGTTGTTTGGGTGAACTTTTTCTTTAATGAAGGATGCCTGATGGATTATACAAAAAAAAAACAATATGTTGGATGTTTTTATTAGATACAGTGTGAGTATAAACTGCTAAATATGTATGCAAACACTGTAGAACAAATTCACACACAGCTGTATGATGTATCAAGTACCACATCATAAGGATGAGCCCAATGGAATGAGATGTAGGAACTGTACTGTGCGCATGCGCAGTTCGAAATTCCACCTGGTTCCATGAGTTTGGGAGAGTGTGTGACACTCTGCACGTAGCGCAGCGGAACCCCCCGCCGCCAGATTGCGAGGAGAAGAGCGGTCCAACCTCTCTGATAAAGCCCAGCTTCACACCAGAAGCATCGTAAACACAGAAGAGTTCTCCATCCATGCTGTGCTCCTCATTAGCGGCACTAGAGCGACATCTGGATCGATTCACTGATTCTCTGCGCAGTGACCGCCTGAAAGGTACGAGGATATTTACTTTACAACCTCTCTCAGGAAGTTTAGTTTGTTTAATTTTGGTTCATTTTTAAAATATTTATTATTGCAATGACCTTTTTATCGGTAGAGCAAATGTAATGTGATACATCATACCAACAATACAAAAAATAATTCCTTCCTTTGATATTAAAAACTGAAACCTGAAAGAGTTGAGAAAATGTGGTGCACGTGAACGAGTTTATCTTGCACTCATTCTTTACTGTACACACTAATATAGTCACAGTGATAAATCTGAGTGTTCAATGAGTCAGTCATTAGGAAAAAAGAAGTTTCAAGCTCATTAAGCGAGATGCCAGACTTAGGATCTAATTTTTCATATAGCCTATGATAAACTTTTCAAGTTGTTATGAAGAATATGTATGTGGTCTAAAGCGAATTTGGATAAGGCAAACGAACTTTACATTATTTGCAGCATTATATTTTGAGAAATAGCCTAATGTTGCAAAAATGTTGTTACACTGTTTCTCTGCGCGTGTTTCACTGATTGACTGATGCAGTGAGTAGAGTGTTCCGTGTTTAATAAAAGCGATGGAGTCTCATTTGTCCTGCTACAAAGATTGTCATATCTTTTCCTTTGGCATCTGTTATCTGTGAACTCATAGAAGAGTTTGCAGTCCGGTTATAACTCATCTCGAGTTTTGGAGGGGGCGGGGCGAAGACGTGGCAGTTCTGTGGCTCTGCACCCAATGAACTGCGGGCGGCATCCATGATGGACCCTCACGAGCTCACGCACTCCACTAGGGTCTTTCCTGTAATTATGCAGGACCTTTTCAACTGCTGTATGTAATTTGTAAGAAATTAATATACCACTGCTGTAACCTAAGTAAATATTTCTATAAGTGGATGCTAGACATATGGGCAAGACTGTAACAGGGTGTCTAAAAGCATGGTAATGGAAAACTAAAGAATTTATTATCAACAGTATCCTTAAGAAATGAACTGAATTTTGAAATCAGAAAAGTGGCTAGCTAACGGCAATACAGAATTTAAAATCAAGTTTTTTCTTTAGATTAGGTTTAAGATCTATCTATCTATCTATCTATCTATCTATCTATCTATCTATCTATCTATCTATCTATATATATATATATATATATATTACATTTAGGTTTATGCAGGTTTAGAGGAGATTTTTCTTGGAAGTAATTCTGACTTGATTTCCCTTGATGTCTTTGAAGGATAAAAAGTTGACGATGTTCTAATGCTAGATGCTAACTTTGAAAATCAGTTATTTTATTTAAGATTTTAATGTAGATCTTTATGCAAGTTCACGTGTTACATTGTATCCTTCATGATGATTTATACCGTTCATCTTATTCTGACATGTGGCATTAAGAGTAGTTCATACAAGATGCCTGCTCATTCAGACGGGTTCCTCCTGCGGAGCACATGAGCAAGCACAGCAGAGCAGGTCCTGTGAGTTTTTGATTTTTGGCCCTTAAGGGCATTACTTTTGCATATCTCATGTGTCAGATGCTTTTTGCGTACCATGTCACATCTGCAAAATATTAAACTTCGATATGTATTTAAGATGCAACAGTTGTAACTAATAATACAAGGGATGATTATGAATGTGTGTGTAACAGCTTTGTGTGGATCTCTCAGTGTGCGTCAGTAAATTTGTCAGGATGTTTGCCCTCTTTGTTTGCCCTCTGGATTCCACCTTTGTGCCAAAATTCTGATCCAGCAGTGACCACTCTGTGGCCATGTGTATCCAAATGGGTGTGCACTGGGGGTTATTGCAACCAAAACCACATTTTTCAATGTATTTTCAGTGTGTTAGTTGGTTTAGTAATGCATTTTCCTTGCTCTGAGAGTTGGCTGTAGTACCTGATTGTGTTAACGCCTCAAAAGGCAGAAAAAAATCATTCTTACGACATCATCAGGAAGATCTTATGCATTGCATTGTATTAGATGTATGACCGTCTCTGTTTCTTTCAGGATGGGTTTGTGTTTGTTCCTGTTGAGTTTCCTCTTCCATTCTCTGTACGCCCACAATGACTTCTTCACTTCTATAGGTGAGTTGATCTTCCATTGTTTTTTTTCTGTATCCATTCCTTAGGCTATACATCCTGCCCAACATATGAAACTTGCAGGAAGTGCTTGTGACTCAAGGGTCATTCAAAAGTAGCAGCTATTGTTTTTTTTTTGCAAGATATATATATCAAGCAAATTTCAGAAAAAATGTGTTCACATCTGACAGGGTTAAATTTGTCATTGAAGCTTTGTACAGTATTTAGTCTTCTGACAACCTTTGTTTAGTAGATTAGAGGAAGTCTGAGGAGTTTCAGATTTGTGAAGTTTCACTTTTTGACTTGTAGGTCAGATGACAGACCTACTGTACACAGAGAAGGACCTGGTGACATCACTGAAAGAATACATCAGACAGGAGGAGAACAGACTAGAGCAGGTCAAAGAGTGAGTAAACACACATGTTTAACATGTCTGCCTGCTTGGGGAGTTGAGATTCACAAATAACTAAATAACTAAATAACTAAAATAACTAAACAGCTGGTGAATATTGTGCTTAATTTCCTGCATCAGATGGGCAGACAAACTGGACTCACTGACAAGCACAGCCACGCAGGACCCTGAGGGATTCCTGGGGCACCCGGTCAATGCCTTCAAGCTGGTGAAAAGACTCAACAGTGAGTGGGGTGATCTGGAGAACCTGGTGCTGAAAGACACCACCAACGGTTAGTGACATTCAAAGTCTGACATAGTAATTAGTGATGGGCTCTTTAAAATCTCTTTAAAAAGATATTTATTTATATATATAACATTATATATAGCTACTGATTTCTTACTGTCACAAGTGTTACATAATGTGAAGCTATTCATGTATTGGTGTTTGACTTATTGTTCATTTGCTAAAGAATGACCGTTTCATTTGTTTTGTATCCGTCAGTTGTCCCTTTCCACATGACTAGGAAATTTCTGTTACATATACAATTCCTGTAATAATTCGGGTTGAATTTTTAGCAGAAATAACAATGTTTTATGATATTCTCTACCCTTTAAATGTTTGTGGTTGGTACGATTTGTGTTTAATGTTTTGCAAGAAGTACAAGGAAAAGGGTTAGTATTATTGCAAATTAAAATAGTGATGGAAATGTCTTCATCGACATTTTTCAGATTACAGTGATGTAATTGATAATACAATGATAATTGATAATGATTGATATTTCATTTTAATATACTGATTCAGAGCTTTAGAACAAATTCTTATTGTTGAAAACAATCGTGCTGCTTAATATTTTCGTGGAAACTATTATTAGTTTTTAATTAAGATTCATTTATTTGAAATTTAAATGTTTTATAACATTTATAAATGTCTTTAATGCCACTTTTGATCAATTTAATGTCCTTGCTGAATAAAAATGTGAATTTCTGCCAAAAAAATCGTATTGACCCCAAACCTTTAAATGGTACTGTACAATATTCATACAGGCCACTGCTAATAGTAATTGCATTATTTGCTTAAATTTGTCTGTATGTGTTATAAACCTCTTAATCTTCTGTAATCTTGTAATCCTCAATGTCAAGCCTCTCTTCTCTGTTTGTTCTCTTTTGTAGGGTTTATCTCTAATCTAACCATGCAGAGACAGTTTTTCCCAACAGAAGAGGACCAGACAGGAGCAGCCAAAGCTTTGCTTAGATTACAGGACACATACCAGCTGTCTGCCAACACCATCTCTAATGGAGACTTGCCTGGTGAGCAATTGTACATGTCTGTGTGTTTATGCATTCCAGAGTGTGCATATCTTCATCAAGTGCATTGCGTTACCACGGTATGCGTGAACCCTATGAGAAGCATCATGCTGTGTCTGTGATACGTTGCATATATATTTCTTTGAAGATTCTTTGTCATTTCCATAAGATGGTGATAAAACTAGTGCCATTTCAAAAAAGAAAAAATGAAAGGACCAGTTATGATCTGGAAGTAATGTGTGTTTCAAATATGTCTGCATAGTTGGTTATTTATGAAACTAACCCTTGTTGTAGTATAATGGTTGTCCTATGGGACAGCAGAAAAATAGATATCTTAAAGGGGTCATATGATGTTGCTAAAAAGAACATTATTTGGTGTAATAAAATGTGTTTATGCGGTTTAAGGTTAAAAAAACACATTTTTTCCCACATACTGTACATTATTGTGTCTCCTCAATGCCCCGCCTTTCTGAAACGTGTCGATTTTTACAAAGCTCATCGGTCTGAAAAGCGAGGTATGCTCTGATTGGCCGAATACCTCAAGCGTGTGACACCCTGTGTGACACCAAATGTTACACCCCTACCATACTGTGATGCCGTGTCCCGGCCGGAGCGATGAGACAAAAACATTAAAACCCATAAACGAGGCATTTGTTGCATCCAGTGGGGACATAATTACGGATTATAATGATTTATACTGTCTTTTTACACGTTGCGTTGCATCGCGCTGCGTAAAAACATAAAACCATGTCTGCATTTGTGATCGGAGAAATTACAAACTACAAACGCTACTCTACACTGCTCAAAACTCGTGTTTGCGAGTCATCAGTGGCAAATTCTTTCAATATAAAAAAATTTACTTACAGTCTGTGAGTCAGAACAGCCGGCATTGTAGTCTACTCTACCAGGATCAGGAAACAGTCCTCCATAAAATGTGCTGGACACATCGGAATATTTGGTTTGAACTGTTCTGGAACAGTGTTGTAAATACAACTTAACCACTGATTTCTTGTCGTGTCCTCTTTTGGAAGGCCAAACAAAGTAGTTTCGCTTTCACAACGAAACGCACAGCGCTTCACGACATGGCGGCGGCGGCAACAACAATACTACAGTGAGAATAAAAGTTATGCCTTCTTTCTTTGCGTGAACATTTGGGCGGCGTTATGCAAATCTTCCCACATCGTGACGTAGATATGTGGGGGCGTGTTAGAACGAGCTGTTTTAGGTAGGCGTGGTTGACGCTTAACTTTTATAAAGAATATCTCTTTGGATTTGAGACTTTAGTCTTTGCAACTTTACAGATCTTTATGCACCAAGAGCTTGTAACACTCCAAAGAGAAAGGAAAACTTGAAATCGCATCATATGACCCCTTTAAAAATAACATCATAATCATATTAGTTTCATGATACCTAGAACAACTCAGGTCAATATATGACATTTAATTATTGAGACAATTTGTTTTTGTGTCTTTTTACTGGTGTGACCTCAGGTGTTGTGCACAAGAGCCGGATGACAGTGGCCGACTGCTTTGAGCTGGGGAAGATTGCTTATTCTGAGGCAGATTACTATCACACAGAGCTCTGGATGGCTCAGGCCCTCACACAGCTGGATGAAGGCGAGGAATCCACCATAGAAAAGGTCACAGTCATGGACTACCTGAATTATGCCATCTACCAGCAGGGGGAACTAGAGCGAGCCCTGGAGCTCACCAAGAGGATGCTGAAACTGGGTAAAAAAAATCTAACTAATCATTTAATTACATTTGTTCATTTAATATTATTTATATACTTCATAAAATGTTTAAAATAATAAAATATTTTTATTTTATATTTTTTGTTTTTATTAAGATTTTAGTTTTAATACTTTTGTACTTTTGCCATTTTTTTTTAAATTCGTTTTTTTACATTCATTTTATTTCCGTTTTCATTTGAGTAATTTTTGTACTTAAACTTCTTTATTTCAGTTCGTTGCCAAGGCAGCGTTCTTATTTTAATTTTTTAGTTTTAAGTTTTCCATTTAATATTTATATTTGATTTTATTTATTTTTTTTATTTCATATTTATTTAATGAAAATTATTTTTCATAGTTAACAATAACAGCACTGGGCAAATGTAGTCTTCAGAAAATCTTAAAATGAATATTATCATTCAATGAATATGAATTCATATTATACATTATTGTAATGCTGTGATGTCTATTGTATTTAAAATGTAGCATTTTAAACTAATTTAAAATGAGTTTTATTTTTTAATGCTTATTTTTTGTTTAGTTTAATTATTATTGGCTTTTAGGGAACAGACAGAATTTTTGTATATATCTTTTAGATTTTTTGTTTATTTTGAGTAGATAGGACCTGTGCCTTTACCTATATAGAAAATAACCTTGCGTGGGGTGTTGATGACTGTAACTTTAATTAGAACTTTAATTAGAATGAGTGAATGATTGGAATTACATATATGGGTTAGTAAGGACAACGGTAGAAACATTGAACATACACGACATGGAAATGATGACTGATGGCACTAAAATATGTTTTTCCTAACTTGTTTGTGTGTGTGAATCTCAGACCCGAATCACCAGAGGGCCAATGGGAACCTAAAGTACTTTGAGTTCCAGCTGGAGAAGCAGAGAAAGGCAGAGGCCGAGAAGAAGGAACAGGAAGATAAAAAAAGAGAAAAGAAAGTGCTGGACAAACGTGACGCTCAGAGGAAACGGTCCAAAGACCCTCTGCCAGAGAGGAAGAAATATGAAATGCTGTGCCGAGGAGAGGGAGTCAAACTGGTGAGCAGAAGATTTTAAACATTTATGCTATTTTATTTTATTTATTTTTTTTACACATTTTAAATTTTTCTCTCATTCTTTTGCTTGCTTTATTTGCAGACACCCCGCAGACAGAGCCGACTGTTTTGCCGTTACTTTGACAACAACCGTAACCCGTGGTTGCTTTTGGCTCCGGTAAAGCAGGAAGATGAATGGGACCGCCCACGTATTGTCCGTTATCATGACATCATCTCTGACAGTGAGATCAAGACAGTGAAGGAGTTGGCAAAACCCAGAGTGAGTGGTGCTTTCTGAAGTTATGCTGTGGTTTGCAGAGTGTGTTTTTTTTTTAATAGAAAAATGTAAACAAATAAAACAAATAATGACATTTTCAATAAATTACAAATATATATTTTATTATACATGTTTGATTATAAATTTTCCAAACAGTGTCTTATATATGAGAGCAACAACAGCGTAAAATCCGTTTTAGGGTTTAGGTTTTTTGTAAATATGACTGAGGGTTGGGAGTGGTGTGCAGGAGCCTGTGTGTAATTCTTATCTGGCTCCTCAGCTCCGTAGGGCAACTATATCCAATCCCATCACGGGCGTGCTTGAGACCGCCCCGTACAGGATCAGTAAGAGGTAAGGCAATCAGTGTGCGAGTCTAGAACACCGGCAACAAAACGAACCCTCGTGCCCTATCCGACCCGTAGAATCTGAGAACTCCTTAGCAGAAACGATGCAAAACATAGTAAATCCGAAATCACAATTGTTCAATTAATTGCTATTTAAATTTGCATTAGATAACTAAAAATAATATGTTTAAATTATAAATAATTACAATTGATATTTTATTATTTTCTTTAAAAAAAGTTTTTTTAATAGCATACTGAAATCTAGAATCTAAAATGTCTTATCGTGTTGACAGGAGCTAGCTGAGACTTTAACTAACACACACTAGATATTGCGTTCATGCTGAGGAGTTGTCCACCCTGCTCTGCTGTCTTTTGTCACATGGTGCTGGATAAAAGAAAGAAAGAGTAAGAAATGCTCTGCTTTGTTACTTTTTCTTGCAGTAGTCATCATGTTGTCTGTGAGGAGGGCTTGGACTGGAGGGGTCAAAATTATTGAAACTTTTGCGTCGTTGCTAGCGCTGCACAATTAATCGCATTTCTACTCGCGATTGCAATTATGGATGCCACAATTACGTAATCGTTCAAAGCGGCAATTAAATGTTCAAAGTCCACTTATGTTATTCTGCGTGCTTAAGATGCTTTTATTTTTTTCTTTCTACATGTTATCTTAAGGGTTTTTCCCATTGCTTTAATTTTAGTTTTAGTATAACATTATAATACTATTCATATTTGTACTTTTTTTATAAAAAAAACCAATCCGATGTATAGTTGACATTTGAGGATTAATACTATAGAAATGCACTCATTTTTTTCAGTTAGTGTTTTCAGCTTGTTTATTTTCATATAAAAATACAGCATGCAGTTGCATCAAACAATGGTATAAACATCATTCAATGTAAATCGTGATAATCGCAATTACAATTTCAAGGGAATAATCGACAATTATGATTTTTGTCATAATCGTGCAGCCCTAATCGCTGCTGGTGTACAGTTCTGTCCCTGTTCTTTACATGGCTTCAGTTCAGAAAATGACACTAAAGTGACCTCTCTCCCTTTCTCTTTCTCTCTCCTTTTCTCTTGTCTTCCTTTTTTTATTTGCACTTCCTTTGTCCATGTTTTTGTATGTTCTTGCTCGTCTTCCAACCTTTGCTCTCTCTCTCCTCTTTGCTTTGTGTAATGGTGAATAGCTAAAGCGAGCCACTGTGCACGATCCCAATACGGGAAAACTGACCACTGCCCATTACAGAGTCTCCAAGAGGTAAGGGATCAAAAGGTCAAACCATCCTATCCAAAATCATCATCATCTCTAGAGAGCCCCCTTTGAAATGTAGATTCACAACGTGTTCTGATACTGGATTAAGCCCAAAAATCCAACCTTTACTTGGCTATAAATTAGCCGTAGAAAGTTTCACAGGCAACAGTTGTTGGAGTCTCTCTTCTACTATAGTGCCCTTAATATTTTGACTATCTGAAATATTTGAGAATTGTTAAATAAATAATTGTGCACGCACACGTACAGAACAGTGCCTTGAGTTTCCACATGACAAGCCATTTGAGTCTGTGGACTTAAATATCTTTTTTAATAGAGCTATACATAGTTCTGTTGTCTCACTCACATTTCCACCCACACCAGAGTGGTTTAACGTATCCTAGTTATTATGAGTGTTTGAGAACACACGTCTCAGCATGGGCAGACTGGGTGGAGTCGCTGGAATACTCGAGGATTCAAAAGCTATGAATGTGTCAGATTGTGAGTTTAAGACCACTAACGCTCTGTAGAGGGAATGCGTATATTAAAATAAATGATATATACACTACCGTTCAAAAGTTTGGGTTACTAAGAGTCTTTTGAAAAAAAATAAAATGAGTATGTTTATTCATCAAGGACACATTAAATGAATCAAAAGTGACAGTAAATAAATTTATTATGTTACAAAAGATTTCTGTTTCAAATAAATTATTGATCACCATATCAGCATATTATAATGATTTCTGATCGATCATGTGACACTGAAGTCTAGAGTAATTAAGCTTTGCATCACAGGAATAAATTACATTATAAAATATATTAAAATAGAAAACATGCATTTTAAATTGGAATAATGTTTCACAATATGACTGTTGAAAAACTTTTTAAAAAAAAAATCTCACTCACCCCAAACATTTGAACAGTAGTGTGTATGAAATGTAATTAATTAATTAATTTAATCAGTGTTGCAGGTGTCAGTTTGGGGAAAACATGGTTAAGATGAATGTTTTATTTGATTTGCAGTAGCTGAGGGGCCTCTCTCTCTCTCTCTCTCTCTCTCTCTCTCTCTCTCTCACACACATACAATCACACTCATTCATAATCCTCAATGAGTTTAATGTTGCTAATTTCCTTTTACTCTGATATTCAGTGTGAAGAGAGAGTGAACTCATTTTGCTCACTGCTGTCTTCTGTTTTTAATCCCTTTTTCCACTCTTCACGGTTTCACTTGTCTGTCCATTTTCACAATCAGACATTTTCACATTCATAGCTAAATAAAATACATCATTTTATTCCACATTAGAAATCTTTTCACCATAAACATGATGTGAAAACGTCTGAAAATCTTTCATGTGCATGTTGTGGCATGTAGTCTGTTTATTATATGTAATGGCATATTAACTGCTTTTGTATTCATTTAACTTTTTTGTTCAACTTCCACTCTCTTTTCCTCATTCTAGTGCTTGGCTGTATGAATATGAGCATTCTACAATTGAAAAGATTAACCAACGTATCGAGGATGTAACAGGCCTGGAAATGGACACCGCAGAAGAGCTGCAGGTAAGAGGGGCTTTCACATGATCATCCAATAAGATGCTTTTAGTCTGGTGGCACATTCATGTAACAAGAATCCAGCCATTGTAATATTGCTTTGTTGAAAAGGTTGTCATAATCAATGTTTTTCATCTAAGGTTGCAAATTATGGAGTTGGTGGTCAGTACGAGCCTCATTTTGACTTTGGAAGAGTGAGTTCCTGTCCTTTCACAGATAAAAAAAACACAGCACTTTAAATCAACATAGCATTATTATATTGTTTATATACTTTACCGTTCAAACGTTTGGTCAGTAAGTTTTTTTTTTTTAACGAAAATAATACTTTTATTCAGCAAGGACACCTTAAATTGATTTATAATGTTATGAAAGATTGCTATTATAAAACAATGCTGTTTTTTTAACTGTCTTTACATCAGAGTATCCTGAAATGTATCACTATTTCCACAGAACTGTTTTTAACACTGATAATCATAAGAAATGCTTCTTGAGCACCAAATCAGCATATTAGAATGATTTCTGAAGGATCATGTCAGATGTGACACTGAAGAGTAATGGCTACTGAAAATTCAGCTTTGCCATCACAGGAATAAATTACATTTTAAATAGTAATCGAAAATAGCTATTTTAAATCGTAATAATCTTTCACAATATTACAGTTTTTGCTGTATTTTTGATTGAATAAATGCATCCTTCGTGAGCATAAGAGCCTTTTTTCAAAAATATTTTAAAATATTTCAGACTCCAAACTTTTGAACGGTAGTGTAAGCATACAGTGGGGGAAAAAAGTATTTAGTCAGCCACCAATTGTGCAAGTTCTCCCACTTAAAAAGATGAGAGAGGCCTGTAATTTTCATCATAGGTATACCTCAACTATGAGAGACAAAATGAGAAAAAAAATCCAGAAAATCACATTGTAGGATTTTTAAAGAATTTATTTGCAAATTATAGTGGAAAATAAGTATTTGGTCAATAACAAAATTTCATCTCAATACTTTGTTATAATATACCCTTTGTTGGCAATGACAGAGGTCAAACGTTTTCTGTAAGTCTTCACAAGGTTTTCACACACGGTTGCTGGTATTTTGGCCCATTCCTCCATCCAGATCTCCTCTAGAGCAGTAATGTTGTGGGGCTGTCACTGGGCACTAATTTTTTCACACTGCTTTTTTAAAAATTCATACAGAAAGATGAACCAGATGCCTTTAAAGAACTGGGAACAGGAAACAGAATTGCCACTTGGCTCTTTTATGTGAGTAACTTGTCTTCACATGCACACACACACACTATAGAACACACTGTCAATCATTACTTTCACCATTTTATGGTCTTCAGCATGATTTATCACGTGTCTGATTTCAACTAAATTTGTTTGTTAAAATGCCTGCAATAAAATGTAAAAGTAATACAGCATTATACATACACTGTACTATCATTACTTTTGATGTGTTGCAGATGAGTGATGTGTCAGCAGGCGGCGCTACAGTCTTCCCAGATGTTGGAGCAGCAGTGTGGCCTAAAAAGGTGAAAACACCACTAACACATAGCCTACCTGTCAACCCTCCCGTTTTTCCCGGGATTCTCCCGTATTTTACCATTCTATCCCGCTATCATCCCGTTTAAATATTTTCCTGTATTTCTCCCGTATTTTTAATCTTTCTATAAAAAAATCCCACTGGGCGTATTTTATGTTTTATATGCTACATTCGCTTCCGGCAAAACTTCCGTAATTCATATAATGAGGGCCAAACCTCATTATATGAATAATCACGACAACAAATTTCAAGGTTGTCCAGTTGCCAGATCTTGTATGAAACACATCTTTCTCACACAGTCAGCACATACAAATTTCAACCCATTTGTCCCCTCAACTTGGCAACCTACAGCCCAGTGATGCTATTGATATGTGCGCAGGTAGTACCGCGGGAAGGAAACAATGATCACTGGTAGAAATGGGAGGAGAAGACTCAGGTGGTGCTCCAGTGAAAAAAAACTGAATATACATGTAAATGTATATTTACATGTAAAATGAGAAATAGCTTACACTTCAAAAGGCTATTTAATTGATTAAATATGAGCGCTGCAATTTTCAAAGTCAGGTGCAAACTGCTTTGTTTACTGCGGTTACCAGGAAAACGGCTATATTCCTGTCGAAAAGCGCCACCTGCTGGCAGAGAATGAATTTGCATTTTTCAATAAGCCCTTATGCTTTTTGTTTAGACCAAAGCCAAAACCAAAGCCAAAAACAACCCTTATTTTTATGCAGAAAACACACAGTTGTAAATGTGAACTGGTGGATCGACAAGAAGATAATGAATTCTAAAACTCTAAAGATATAGCCTACACTAAGATATATTTATTTTACTAAATTAATATAATTGTTTGATAATAATTGTTAAAATTAATATAAAAATAATATAATATAAAAATTGTTACTTTTGATATTGACAGGTATGCACTAATAATGAATCATTTTTCATAATCTGTAAACTAGTTTGAAAACATTGATTAAAATGAAAACATTCATTTTAATATTCACGCTCTTCTTTGATTATTTTTCAGGGTACTGCAGTATTCTGGTATAACCTTTTTGCCAGTGGAGAAGGAGACTATAGCACAAGACATGCTGCCTGTCCAGTATTAGTAGGCAATAAATGGGGTGAGTCTGTAGTAAATATGACATTTATGTATTATTCTCTTAATAATAAGCGAGTTTGGAAATGTAAACGTTTGGCCAACCACATCT
>NW_015505233.1:3245787-3268563 GCF_001515645.1 Sinocyclocheilus grahami | reverse complement strand
AGTACCGCGGGAAGGAAACAATGATCACTGGTAGAAATGGGAGGAGAAGACTCAGGTGGTGCTCCAGTGAAAAAAAACTGAATATACATGTAAATGTATATTTACATGTAAAATGAGAAATAGCTTACACTTCAAAAGGCTATTTAATTGATTAAATATGAGCGCTGCAATTTTCAAAGTCAGGTGCAAACTGCTTTGTTTACTGCGGTTACCAGGAAAACGGCTATATTCCTGTCGAAAAGCGCCACCTGCTGGCAGAGAATGAATTTGCATTTTTCAATAAGCCCTTATGCTTTTTGTTTAGACCAAAGCCAAAACCAAAGCCAAAAACAACCCTTATTTTTATGCAGAAAACACACAGTTGTAAATGTGAACTGGTGGATCGACAAGAAGATAATGAATTCTAAAACTCTAAAGATATAGCCTACACTAAGATATATTTATTTTACTAAATTAATATAATTGTTTGATAATAATTGTTAAAATTAATATAAAAATAATATAATATAAAAATTGTTACTTTTGATATTGACAGGTATGCACTAATAATGAATCATTTTTCATAATCTGTAAACTAGTTTGAAAACATTGATTAAAATGAAAACATTCATTTTAATATTCACGCTCTTCTTTGATTATTTTTCAGGGTACTGCAGTATTCTGGTATAACCTTTTTGCCAGTGGAGAAGGAGACTATAGCACAAGACATGCTGCCTGTCCAGTATTAGTAGGCAATAAATGGGGTGAGTCTGTAGTAAATATGACATTTATGTATTATTCTCTTAATAATAAGCGAGTTTGGAAATGTAAACGTTTGGCCAACCACATCTGTAACAAACTTTTCTCACTTGTTTTCTCTCTTTCTACTTTTTTTTTTTTTTTTTCCTCCAGTATCGAACAAATGGATACATGAACGAGGTCAAGAATTCAGACGGCCCTGTGCAATGTCCGAGATGGAATGATAACTTCCTTTCTTCTTTTATTTCCTGTTTAGTGTCAGGGTGTCAGTTTTGGTCAGTATGGGATGTGTGTCTGTACAAGGAGTGAATGACTATGCATCAGTCTGTGCAGTTTTTCTATTGTTGTGCCCTTCTACCCAAATATTGAAATGTTGTGAGGTTTCTGGGCAGCACATGCTGTGACTGTAAGCACTGTGAATATGCAGAGATCCAATCAAACGATTTATTTTAGTTATTTATTTAGGATTGATTTTTAACTCCATGTTTCTTTTGCACTTTCTGTCTTGTCTTAAACTCCAACAGACCTCTATTTTTCTTTTTTTAAAGTTACTTAAGTCTTTAATTTAAACCACTGAACACTCCATAAACATTAATGTAATTGTTACAGGGAACATAGCAAACTGAAAGACCAACCTTTTGAGACCAAAATATCTGTTACAAAAATGTTTTACGAATCCCTGAAACACATACAGAAGTACCAAAGAGTATTTTCTTCAATCCTGAGGCCAATGCAAACAACTTTAAGTTGTATTTGTTCTCTCTTTCTCTTTTTTTGTACTTGTGCGTATGGACGTGTGATAGTTTTATACAGAAATAAATTCTATGCTTCTAGTTTCAGTTGTCTTTTGTTTGCCTCAGTTTATAACAAATAATGATATGTGTGAGCGCCAAAGGTAAATTATTAGATAAAAAAGCATTTAGCACAGTGTGAGATGGTTTGAAGAATTTAAAATACTATTGACTGGCCACTCTTGAAGTTATTCTGAGATTGATTTTCAAGCAAGTAAGAATTTCTGACTGACTAATGATGGACGCCTGTTCTAAATTGTAGCATAACAATTTGAGATGAAATTTGAATTTGACTCACCCTTTGTTGGAGAGAGCCCCATGGAATAATTAGTAACTACATTATAGTTCAAAAGTAATTTTTGCATGTTCAAGGACTCATGCGTGTTGTCAAAACAATTGCAGACAAATATGAAAATTGGCCACTGAAGTTTTTTATGAAATTGTATTTCCCTGCAACATTTATAAGTGGGAAGTTGAGTACTTTTAGCCAGTTCTGTAAGGTCAATTGCAGTCTGTTTGTTTTAATTCTTCAATTTGAACTTTATTTCGTTCTGAAAATTTTAAATAATTAAAAAAAATGCCTTCAAAGTTGTGAACTTTTTGCACAGCCCATGCGAAAGTCTTGATCACCTGTCACGTGACAAATTCTCCCGGTATCATTGGGTTTGAACATCAAAAGGTAAAGCAGCTGTATTACCACTGCCTGACCTAGTATTAGCTATACCGAATAAAAACGGTTTAAAGGGGCTTTAAACTTTAATCTATGAAATGACAGCATAGATTATTTATACCTAAAACTAACTTTTTAACAGAACACAATTTTTAAAAAAAGCAAAGCACCTAAATTATGCAGCGAAGCTCGCTTAATTTGAAATTATTTGTGTGATGTATATATATATATATATATATATATATATATATATATATATATTACGGCTGTCAGACAATTACAATTTTTAATCGAATTAATTACATTATGTTTTGATTAATTAATATAATTTAATTTAATGTTATTTTTGTGTTAAAGGAGACATATTATGCCCCTTTTTACAATATGTAATATAAGTCTCTGGTGTCCCCAGAATCTGTCTGTGAAGTTTCAGCTCAAAATACTCCACAGATCATTTATTATATTTGTAACAAAGTTCGTAGTTCGGGAAGAAGGAGGCGGGAACTGGCGAACGCTCAAAGAAACCTTTAATAAAATAAACAAACACAAAATAGCGCGACAGCCCCTCGCGGACGACTGTCGCGCACAAACAGAACCAAAACACAAAATAAAGTCCAGGCCTGGTCCTCTCTCGTCCAACACTGTCGTCACTCCTCCTTTTATCCTTCCGGAGCTCCTCCGTGGGACTCGAGACCGGTGAGTGGCGCAGGTGTCGTGCATTAGCATTTCCTCCACTGGCCTCGCTCCATTCCCACGGCTCTCGGCCCCGCCCCTCTCATCACAATATTATTTTGAAAATGCTTATTTTGAGTGGAAGCAGGAACACGCTGTTTTTCGTGCCTGTCTCTTTAAATGCAAATGAGCTGCTGCTCCCGCCCCCTTTTCCAGAATAGAGCTGCACCATACAGCTCCTACCTGCTAAAAACATCTGTTTTGGTTCTGATTATAATGTTTATCTCACTGAAATCATGCGTTTTAAACCATATGAGTTTAAACATCTGATCTACGGTTTTCTGAGTGCACACATCCGAAGCACACGGACAGAAAGCGGATGTCACAGCATGCGAGTACTAAACTAAGTACTCATTCACATACAAGTTTACTTTAAAAACACACATGAGTTACAAAAAACAGTCGGTTATGTCTGTGAAGGTAAACAGCTGGGAAATAAATCGCATGTTTATTTTAGATCTGTGTGGCAGCAGCAATATACAGTAAATAAATCAATAAATCCACTGCTCTCTTGTCTCATCTGAGGCTGGGACTCTAAATAGTGTTCTGTGCTTGTCTGTGCAGCCAATGATAGAACAGTTAGCATGATTTGCTCAAACTTTTGCCATGGCATTAGAACTAATACACCGTTGTCGCTTGTGAAAACACAATAATGGCGCCTTGGGTTGAAATGTACAGATTAAGGGGCGGTAATATTATAATGAGATCCCTTTGCCACGTCACCAAGGGAGCGAAATCAGACGCACTGGTTTTCTCAGATGCTTGCAGAAAAAGGTTTACCAAAACAAAGTTACTGGGTTAATCTTTTTCACGTTTCCTTGGTTGGTAGATGCACCGGGGAAAAGTCAGATTTTCATGATATGTCACCTTTAAATGAAAAAGTATTAGGTAGACATTACAAATAGTAGCTTTAGAAAGAAATATTTTATTTAATTCAACATAAAATGTATTACACATAAACGTTTAGGCTACAATGGCCCAATATAAACTATGGAACGTAAAAGAAGATAATTTGAGAAACATCTCAATTTTCTTTTTTTTCCCATCATGCAGTGGAAGTCATTGGTAACCAAAACAGCTTTGTTACCAGCAGTCTTCAAAATACCTTCTTTTATATTCCACAAAAGAAACTAAAACTGCCAGCAGGTGGCGGTAAATTCAGTAAACGGCTCTCTTAATGAATGGGTCTTTGAATCATTGATTCACAGGATTCGTTCAAAACGCTGATTCATTCAGAAAAACACCTCTGTGTTGCTCACAGATGCACAACAAAATCTTGCTTCGGCTTTATAGGTACTATTTTTGTTAGAAAAACTGAGCAAAAAACAGACAATATTTTGTGTTTAAAATATAACAAAATATTAACTTCTTATTTACTGAACTGTTGTATAAAGTCACAATTGCACTATTCTATTTGGAACAAACAGCACTAGTGTGATTGCTCTTGCTGCTGGTGTGATATCGCTTATTATGTGATAATATGAGACAAAAACTCATACAGGATTTTTGCAGCAATATCTTGAATTTTATGGCATATCTGCACTTAAGGAGTTGTTGCCCTGCTGCATCATATTTGTCAACAGTCAACTCTATAAAATGTAAGATGATATACAGCTCTGGGGGCGGGGCCAGTGCGTTAACTGCATTAAAATATTTTAATCGCGTTATTTTTCATAACTAATTAATAAAGTTAAGGCGTTAAACTGACAGCCCTAATTTTTTATTTTATTTTATTATTTTAGTTCATCAGAATGGTACAAAGCCCGGTAAAGGTTTTGGCACTTGCTGTGTAAATGCAAAAAATCATGAGCATGATTCGAAAAGATTAAATGGTGTTGAAAACAAAAAATGGTTGCATTGGTTAAAAATGACCATCTTGGAAACGAATGGGGAGTGAATTTATAGTACTGTGCCCAAACTAAATCATATATATATATATATATATATATATATATATATATATATATTGAGAGTTTAGGAAGCTTTTAAGACTATATTTGTTTAACGTAATGGAGAAGGTTGCTGCTGTGTTAAACGTGGGCGACGTTCCGCGGGTGGAAAGAGAAGAGGTCATGTGACCCATCAGTACTAATTGACAGTCTCTCCTCTCGCTGCTGTCACTGCTCGCGCTCTGCGGCCGCGAGACTGGAAACCGACACAAACGAAAGAGAGAGACACCTGAGGCACTGTAGAGTCCACTTACACCAAAAACTCAAGCTCAGAAGCAGAATATCACAAGTTACCCATCAAATAAGAGAATATAACGCTTGAAAATGATGAATCAGATCGAGCTTTCCGTTCCATATGATAATGGATATGAACCGGACGACTACATGATGCAGGAGGAAGAATGGGACCGGGATTTACTACTGGATCCAGCATGGGAAAAACAGCAACGGAAGGTCAGAAAAACTGTTTTAGTTTGCGCTTATGTATTATAACTATATAATGTTTCACAGATAATTGTGACCCTGAACCACAAAACCAGTCATACGTGGCACAGGTAGGCCCTATATTTGTAGCAATAACCAAAAAATCACTGCATGGGTCAAATGATCGATTTTTCTTTTATGCCAAAAATCATTAGGATATTGAGTAAAGATCATGTTCCATGAAGATATTTTGTAAATGTCCTACTGTAAATATATCAAAACTTAATTTTTGATTAATAATACGCACTGCTAAGAACTTCACTCGGACAACTTTAAAGGCAATTTTCTCAGTATTTTGATTTATTTCTTTTTTTTGCAATCTCAGATTCCAGATTGCAGCCAAATATGTCCTATCCTAACAAACCATACATCAATTGGAAAGCTTATTTAATCTGCTTTCAGATAATGCATAAATCTAAAAAAAAAAAAAAAAAAAAGACCTTTATGACTGGTTTTGTGGTCCAGGGTTAATTAGTTAAGTTATTTTCATGTGTATTTTCTTTGTATACTTTCTCATATTTTCTTGACGTATTTCCATCTTATTTATTTGTCTGTCTGTCAATAATTTAAGCTATGATTTAGCTTAGATTTAGTTATCTGTTGTTTGCAAAGGAATCCCGTCCCGTTAAGTGCTCTGTGATCTGTCAGTGTCACGGACGGGTCTGGAGCGCGCGCTGAGGTTGGATGCAGCGGGTACCGAACTAACAATAGCGCAGTAGCGCGCGGCTCTGTGTGTCTGTTTCTGATACGTTTGGAATGCGGACTGTCAACAGATGCTTCCAACACTGGGATTAGAATGGATGCATGGGCTAATTTTAACTCCAACGCCAAAAGGCCCTATAGTTTAATCCGGTGTCCTTTGCCGGGAATTCTTTTGTATAAACAGCACCTTTATTTATTGTGTAGTCTATTGTAGTGTTTTCAGATATACACTGAATTGAAGTGGTCAGGAGCTTTACTGACATGTAGTCCACTATAACTGATTTTATATCAAATTCTAGATTTGGCGTATAGATTTGTTTTGGGTTTTAATGGTCAGAATAAACACAAAGGGATTCCTAATGTGGGGTTTTGCTTTGAAGGTCTTGAAACGGTGTCTTAAGCAGGTGATCTTAAACGCTCTTCTTTATCTGAAGAATCCACAGATCCAATCTGATTATAGACTAGATCCACAAGTGGACTTTCTCTGTCTTGCAGGCTCACTCTCACTTAAACTGATTCATTCATTTTCTTGCTGTAGCAAAATTACAGCACTTCTTTCACTCTGAACAATAAAACATGTACATTGATTATCATTGCTAAACACTTTCAGAACAAATGTAGTTAATTTATGAGCATTTGACCTGTCTTTTTTTTTTTGACATTCCCAACATGTTTGGTGATTAAACTTGCATATCAGACCACGCACAGAGACAATTTTAGTCCATATTTTCAAAAACATAAGACAACCTTTGTGATCTTTTTTCTCTATATTATTCACACAATGCAGCTCCATTTTGTAAGCAAATAAAGTTATGGAAGGAAGTTAGTCTCCACCTGTGGTCTGCATATAGATCCTCTGTTAAATCTGGTTGACTTAATAGAACATGATTGCTTGTCCAGGCCTAGTTGGGTGACAATAGAATTCATTTAGGCTTTAAACTGAACCTCACTGACTGTATTTATACTTAGGAGAGATCCTTTCTTACCAAAGTAAATTACAACATATTTATCAATAGCTATGGCTCAAATGTTAGACACAGACTTATATTGCTTGTTGATCTGTGATGTAAGGGTCTAATAGCTCTTTTTTATTCTTCCAGAGACCATCGCCCCTCACAGGCATGTTATTGCAGACACACCCTACAGTTTTACAGAATGAATTAAATTCTTTCCTGTCCGATTAGACAGCACAGCAGTGCAATACACACATTGTATTCACAGCATTCTCACTCATATCTCTCTTCTCAGTGTGATCCTACTTCATCAGGTCTCTTATCAGAAACAGACTCTGCATAGAGAGCTAAATTTACACTCTTACCTCGCAGGAATGCACTCTGGAGTCCATAGTAAAGCTTTCCATCCCAGCAATGACTGAAACTGCTTTGAGGGTTTAAAAAGACGCTCCATTAAGTCTAAAAAATGGCCAAAGGGTAGCGGTGGATCTGAGAGTGCAACCTAATACAGATACAATACAGCCATATTTTGTTCCATGAAATGGTACCAAGCATTACTGGGTCATAACGTGTCCTTTAGATAATGTTTGTCTTTTAGATTATATTTGCTTGTAATTCCAAATCCAAATGAGTAAATATTTGCATATATATCATATATCCCTGTGATAGTGGAATTATATACAGTAGCAGCAGCTTACATATTTTTGGCAAGCAGCACAGGTCATTCTGTAACTTGAGATTAGCCAGTCTCCATCTCTTTATAAAACTGCACCTGTCACAAATATGTGAAGACCCATTTTAATATTGTTCCTCTTATTTTGTTTTGTTTGTTTATTTTATTTGACTTATTTGATGCCTGAGGAATCTTCATTTGCAGCCCTGCATCAAAGGGTCCAGTATAGAGTTTTATTCTGCTTCTTTATCTGTGCTGTGGCTCTAATAATAAAGTAGTAAAGGTCCTGAAGCTGTAACTCTATGTGCTCAATAGTACATTATAACTTATTAATCTAATAGCATTAACTTTAGTGGACAAAATGGTATTCACTCTGGAATTTAGATGCTGATGTGTGGGAAGATTTTCCTGAATTTTAAGTGCCCATATCCTTTAAAAGTGGTTCTGGAGAGCAATCATAGGATGATTCAGAGGATGATATACAGCAGCTTGGAGTTTCCATCTTTGTAGCTTATTGTACATGTAGTTACGTGCTGGTTATTTTTGGAGGATGAACTCAGTGTTCAACTCAAGTGTAGATGCTCATGTGTTCAGTACAAGTGTGTGTTGGCATTTTTTTATAATGCCAATGCCATTCTATTGTCTCGTTGACTGATCTGATTACACTTCCTGTTCATAGTTGGAATGTCTTTCAAAGATCATTGATTAAATAAAGTACAGGAGTTTGGACAATTGCAGAATCTCTGCTATATATGGTCATATGTTTTCCCCCATGTTGTTTCATACAGTGTTTGAAAACTAGTTAAAGAACTACCAACTACCTCCTTTTCTTGGCGTAAGCACAAGATTGTCAGGGGCTGGCGTCTGGTGTTCTCCCTCTCACCACCAGAGGTCGCCATCTCCCATCCTCCCGGACTCTTTCTCCGTCACCTTGACACCACACACCTGGGCACCCACTCACACACACACACACAGCTGTCGCCCATCCGGGACTCCATCACCTGCACTCCACACACCTGTGCACACACTCACTCTCACACAGCTGTGGCCCGTCATGAGGACTATTTAGGCGCCTTCCCCACGCCACTCGGGGCGGATAATTAAGGTTTGGTTGAGTTGTGTTACGAGTGTTTCGAGTGTCTGTTCCGGGACTGATGCAAGCCAGAGGTGGCCGTATTGCATCAGTGCCCATTTGCGTGTTCTAGCCTGTTTCAGAGTCTTAGCTCTGTTTATGTTTCTGTTTGTTACCTTTGTTTTCCCTGGCAGTGAATAAAACCTGCATTTGGACCCAAAACCCTTGCTCACACGGTGTGATTCCTGACCGCGCCGTGACAAAGATAAGATTCATTTTGTTAGCACAGTCTTCTACAGTTACCCATGCAGTGAGGTTTCAAATGCTTTCATTGTATCACAACAAACCAGTTAGGACTTAAATCTGGTCTAATCCCACACGTTTGGTTTAGTAACTATGTTTTGTGCAAGGATTCTGCATTTGATGAGTGTTGAGTCTAGGAGTGTAGGAGAGAGTGTCTATGTGAGGTTGGAAAACTGTATGTTGATGTATATTGTACTTGTTTCCCAGACGTTCACGGCTTGGTGTAACTCTCACCTGAGGAAAGCTGGGACACAGATTGAGAACATAGAGGAAGACTTCAGGAATGGCCTCAAACTAATGCTACTGCTTGAAGTCATCTCAGGTAAATTCATTTCAAGTTCATTCGTATAATGCTTTTCACAATACATATTGTTTCAAAAAATCTTGCATGCGTGTTTCAATACTGCAATCAGAAAGTATTCTGTTATCAGTCAGAGATGAGTGTGTCAAAGTAAAATAATTGGTCAAGCAAACACAATGAACATGGCAATAATTGCAGCTTGTCTTCCTAATGATTACAATATAATGATGACATTTGACAGTTTTGTATGTTCAAAGTAAACATTCCTTAACAACATGTAATATCAACTATATGCCAATAAAATTTTTCATGACACGTCTTATTTTGGCAGGTGAGAGGTTACCCAAGCCTGACAGAGGAAAGATGCGTTTTCACAAGATAGCCAATGTCAACAAAGCCCTTGATTTCATCACCAGTAAAGGAGTGAAACTGGTCTCCATTGGAGCTGAAGGTATGCTTTATTGCACAACTGTAGTGTTACCTGGATTTCTGGGATTTTATAAATAAATAAATTGAATAAAGAAAGAAATTAGGGGATGCAGGTTATTAATTTTGCATGTCACATAGCATATTTAAAAATTGTATATATCCTATATACAGGTGCATCTCAATAAATTAGAATCTCATGGAAAAGTTCATTTATTTCAGTAATTCAACTCAAATTGTGAAACTCGTGTATTAAATAAATTCAGTGCACACAGACTGAAGTAGTTTAAGTCTTTGGTTCTTTTAATTGGGATGATTTTGGCTCACATTTAACAAAAACCCACCAATTCACTATCTCAACAAATTAGAATACTTCATAAGACCAATTAAAAAAAAAAAACATTTTTAGTGAATTGTTGGTCTTCTGGAAAGTATGTTCATTTTCTGTACATGTACTCAATACTTGGTAGGGGCTCCTTTTGCTTTAATTACTGCCTCTGATGGAGGTGATCAGTTTGTGGCACTGCTGAGGGGGTATGGAAGCCCAGGTTTCTTTGACAGTGGCCTTCAGCTCATCTGCATTTTTTTGGTCTCTTGTTTCTAATTTTCCTCTTGACAATACCCCATAGATTCTCTATGGGGTTCAGGTCTGGTGAGTTTGCTGGCCAGTCAAGCACACCAACACCATGGTCATTTAACCAACTTTTGGTGCTTTTGGCAGTGTGGGCAGGTGCCAAATCCTGCTGGAAAATGAAATCAGCATCTTCACCCAAAACCCTTGCTCACACGGTGTGATTCCTGACCGCGCCGTGACAAAGATAAGATTCATTTTGTTAGCACAGTCTTCTACAGTTACCCATGCAGTGAGGTTTCAAATGCTTTCATTGTATCACAACAAACCAGTTAGGACTTAAATCTGGTCTAATCCCACACGTTTGGTTTAGTAACTATGTTTTGTGCAAGGATTCTGCATTTGATGAGTGTTGAGTCTAGGAGTGTAGGAGAGAGTGTCTATGTGAGGTTGGAAAACTGTATGTTGATGTATATTGTACTTGTTTCCCAGACGTTCACGGCTTGGTGTAACTCTCACCTGAGGAAAGCTGGGACACAGATTGAGAACATAGAGGAAGACTTCAGGAATGGCCTCAAACTAATGCTACTGCTTGAAGTCATCTCAGGTAAATTCATTTCAAGTTCATTCGTATAATGCTTTTCACAATACATATTGTTTCAAAAAATCTTGCATGCGTGTTTCAATACTGCAATCAGAAAGTATTCTGTTATCAGTCAGAGATGAGTGTGTCAAAGTAAAATAATTGGTCAAGCAAACACAATGAACATGGCAATAATTGCAGCTTGTCTTCCTAATGATTACAATATAATGATGACATTTGACAGTTTTGTATGTTCAAAGTAAACATTCCTTAACAACATGTAATATCAACTATATGCCAATAAAATTTTTCATGACACGTCTTATTTTGGCAGGTGAGAGGTTACCCAAGCCTGACAGAGGAAAGATGCGTTTTCACAAGATAGCCAATGTCAACAAAGCCCTTGATTTCATCACCAGTAAAGGAGTGAAACTGGTCTCCATTGGAGCTGAAGGTATGCTTTATTGCACAACTGTAGTGTTACCTGGATTTCTGGGATTTTATAAATAAATAAATTGAATAAAGAAAGAAATTAGGGGATGCAGGTTATTAATTTTGCATGTCACATAGCATATTTAAAAATTGTATATATCCTATATACAGGTGCATCTCAATAAATTAGAATCTCATGGAAAAGTTCATTTATTTCAGTAATTCAACTCAAATTGTGAAACTCGTGTATTAAATAAATTCAGTGCACACAGACTGAAGTAGTTTAAGTCTTTGGTTCTTTTAATTGGGATGATTTTGGCTCACATTTAACAAAAACCCCGCTATTCAGGATATCACTGTTGAAGGTAAAGTCCCAAACATAAAATGCCCCACAACGTCTGCACAAATAGCAAAACTATATTATTATTATTATTATTATTATTATTATTATTAATAGCACATTTCACAACCCTTAGTTATGTGTAAATCATTTTATAGCAAATAACAACAATTAGATCAGTCATGTGGGAATTATATAATGATTCTCAAATCATCTTTCAGAGACTTCGGCTAAAGAAGGGCTTCTGCTGTGGTGTCAGAGGAAGACTGCCCCTTACAGGAATGTCAATGTTCAAAACTTTCATGTCAGGTAAGGCTATTTTTCGGGTGCAAAAATGTTGAAAAATGATTTCAACGGTTTTTATTTTAATATGAGTAAAAAGCCAATACTATTATTTTCAGTTATATAGTTTAAGTTTTTATGTTAATTCCAACATGACCCTCTCTCTCTGGTGAAGCTGGAAGGATGGCTTGGCGCTATGCGCTCTCATCCACAGGCACAGGCCTGACCTCATTGACTACGCCAAACTCAACAAGGTCTCAAGTGTGACCCCAGATTAACCTTTGATCCTTTGGGACATTTGATCTAACAGTCCTATCACAGTAGTAAAATAACATGTCTGCCACAACATCCTGATGTTCCCTTTTGTTGATATCACTGCACAGATGGTGTGTGTTTACAGTATGTGTGTCTAACATCTTCATCACACTCAACAGTTCATCACACTCCCACCCTCAGGAATCTAAGGACCTTCTCTAAAAACGAAAAGCTTGACTTTTAGTCTGTAGTAGATCCACATCTTGTTTATTGCATGTACAATCAGAAATTCACTTTTATTTTTTATTTTTTGTGGCTTCAATAGCTGCAAGGATGGACTGGCCTTCTGTGCACTTATTCACAGACACAAACCAGAACTGACTGATTTCCATAATCTGGAGGTGGCACAAGTGTTTATGCTATTGGATGTGTTGTTTTCCATAATAAAATGAATTTAATAGATTAGGGGTGCTCAGTCCTGCTGGACATCTATCTTCTTGCAGAGTTTAGATCCTGTACTTGGAGAAAGCTATCTGTTAGCATTGCCATTCATCTCAGTGGCAGGTTGCATCCAGAACAGCGCTCCAGGTAAATTAAATGTTGATTAGAAAACATTTATAAAAGATGAAACAATACTTTGCCTGTGTTTACATTTTAGCTAGTAGTATCTCAATTGCCTTTTTGTGTGTGCTATGTTTGTGCTTGTTACAATACATTTTTAGCTCAAATGTGAGAGTTAGCAAGAATTTTATGCTAGGTAGTGATTAAGACTTGATATAGTGAGTACGTTTTGATTAGCAGGTTTCATGCATGTTTTATGGTTGGAGCTGAACTCTGCAGGAATGTTGTAGGAGCAGCATTGAGATTCTCTGTGAAACTTGGAGAAGTTTTGTTGATGGCAAATTTGCATAGCTGGCATAACAGCCATTACTCCAGTCTTTAGTGTCACATGATCCTTGAGAAGTGATCCACATATCAGGAGCACCAGAACTGTTTCTAAAAGATGCTTTCTAAGAATCCATATGAGAACTTATTGTGTCTAATGGCCCTTCAAAGTGGTATTTAAGCAGTTCTAGAAGCATGTTGTTAGTTACTCCAGTGACATGTTAGATTTGATTTCATTGCTCCCAGCTTAGAATAGGGAATCATAAATGCATGAGCAGAATGAGACAATGTTTCCAGCCAAGTTCCAAGTCAGTGTGAATGAGTGTATGTGTACTATGGTTTTAATTAGTTGGTTGGATCAGACCGCTGAAGATTAAGGATTTATTTAGCTTGTCAGGGTCAGTCAGTTCCACAGTGAGTGACTATAAGACCCCTCACACACACAGGCATTCCTATCCCTTTCAGCTGTCACTGACGGCTCCAGGTGAGCTTGAATGGGGTAATCCAGCGTTTAGTATGGACCCCAGTGTTCCCAGTTTGGACACAAGCATCAGGAGAGTCCTGGACCCTCTGGATCCCCTGCAGCTGCTGATGTCCTGCAATGCAGCTTTTATTGACACAGAGAACAAAAGCTTGATCCCCAAACTCTGCTTACACACACATTCACAAATACAAGCATTTATAATAACCATAAACATGCACATTTAGGATGCAGAATGGAAGAATTGATTCTTGCATAATGTTTTTGAAGACTTTTGTGCTCACTAAGGCTGCATTTTTTTTATAAAAAATACAAACAGTAATATTGTGAATATTGTTACAATTTCAAAATGAACTCTTTTCTATTTTAATATTCTTTAAAATGTAATTTATTACTGTGATGGCAAAGCTGAATTTTCAGCAGTCATTACTCCAGTCTTCAGTGTCGCATGATCCTTCAAAAATCATTCTAATATGCTGATTTGGTGCTCAAGAAACCGTGTATTTTTATTGTCAATGTTGAAAACAGTTAATATTTTTGTGGAAACCTTAAAAACAAAATGAGGATTCTTTGATAAATAGAAATTTCAAAAGAACAGCATTTTTTGAAATTGTCTTTTGTTTAATAAATGTTTTCTCTGTTACTTTTGATCAACACAATGCATCCTTACTAACTAAACTTATTACTTTTGAACAGTAGTGTAGTTATTTTTGTATTTAAAGGGCAACCAGTTTTTCAGTTTTGTCAGTGCTTTCTTTTCAGATAAATGTGAACTAATTTAACATTAAATCCTTTTTAAAATTTTATTTCAGAGCTAAACTTTTGCTCTCTACTCTAGTGGCACCTGCATGTTGACACTCACTCACTTTTGCATGGAAATAATTTAGATTTATATTGATTTAGTTTTTTGGTGATATGTATTATTTCTTATGCTTTATTAATTGGTGAAGCAGTATGCCTTTTCTCTCCTTTTGTCTTTATGCAGGATGATCCATTGGGTAATCTGAATTTGGCATTTGACATTGCTGAAAAACATCTGGACATCCCCAAAATGCTGGATGCAGAGGGTAAACGATAAGCATAGAAAATTCCACAATATTCCATATACCATTCCAGCTGAATACAAAGCTTTCAGCCAGTGAAACATTGAAAATATGTCTTTCACAAAAATGGTATGGTGTCAGAAAGCTTGTGACATAAGACCTTAAGACACTATTGCCTAAAATATGGCATCTACCCTGAGAATTGTCTATATGTCACAGTTGACTGTGGCAAAGAAAAAGTCCCACAAATTTATTTTGGTAATAAACCTTGGAAGGAACCAACTTCTAGACTCAGGCTAGACCCATGTTCCTTACAATAAAGCAGCAAAAAGACAATACTGTAAAAACTAGATGAAAATTCTAAAGATTTCAAGCCACAAACTTCCTGTTTTTAGCTTTATAATATTACAAAATGTGGCTTTTGCTCCACAGTCCTAGTTAGCAGCGGTCTTGACGTATATCTCCTGTTATTATAACACCTTTTCAGAGGCTCAGAAGGTACATTCCATTTTCCACTTTAGCAGATGAACATGACTTGTGTTTTCTTCCCTTGCACCTTATTTCCACCTTAAATGTATGTAGTTGTCCCTTTGCTCATCTCCCCTCCCTGCAGACATCCTGAACACCCCAAAGCCTGATGAGAGAGCTATTATGACATATGTGTCTTGCTTCTACCATGCCTTTGCTGGAGCTGAACAGGTATTGGGTTTTGCATGTGCTAGATTGAGCAGACCAACTATCTTTTTATCCATCTCTACCTTCAATCTTACTGTGTTTCTCTCCCTCAGGCTGAAACTGCTGCTAACAGGATCTGTAAGGTGCTGGGAGTGAATCAGGAAAATGAGAAGTTGATGGAGGATTATGAAAGACTGGCTAGTGAGGTCAGGAGACATAATCACACATCGGATACACTCCAAGCACTGCACACAGGCACATATTACACATAAATATTCCATCTGCTCTCTAGCTGTTGGAGTGGATCAGGCGTACCATTCCCTGGCTGGAGAATCGTGTGCCGGAGAAGACCATGTCGGAGATGCAGCGGAAGCTGGAGGATTTCAGAGATTACCGCAGGATGCACAAACCTCCCAAAGTGCAGGAGAAGTGTCAACTTGAGATCAGCTTCAACACCCTGCAGACTAAACTCCGCATCAGCAACCGACCTGCATTTATGCCCTCTGAGGGCAAGATGGTTTCGGTGAGAGTTTGACCCACACATACATGAAAAAACCTTTACTTTGCTTATTGATTGATTTATTTATTTTCAAATGTATTTATTTAATAGGTTTTTATTTGAATATGTATTTTTATTTTATTTTATATTTTATTTTAGTATTTATTGATTTTTATATATTTTTTATTCATTTATTGAACATTTGTTCTTTTGAACATTTTTATTTTAATATGCAATTTATATGATCTTATTTTATCTTTATTTAAATAGTTTTTATATTAAGATGTATTATATATTTATTTTATTCTTATTTTTATTGAGCTATTTCTTGTATTTTTTTGTTATTTTTATTTTTATTTTATTTATCTAACTAGCTAGGTTTGGGGCATTTTTCAGCAAATTATTTCCCCAAAATATTGTTTTTTAGGTATATAGCTCACAAACACATACCCGAATAAACCAGTAAGGTTCGCAGCTTCTCATTGGTCTCATAGTTTATGTTTTTTTTGGTATGTGTTTGTCTGTGTAGGACATAGCAAGTGCATGGCAGGGGCTGGAACAGGCAGAAAAGGGCTATGAGGAATGGCTGCTGACGGAAATCAGGAGACTGGAAAGATTGGACCATCTAGCAGAGAAATTTAGACAGAAAGCTACCAACCATGAGACCTGGGCTGCAGGTGAGTCCTGAGTATGAAGTGGTGTCTGCACTTTCATAAAAATGAACTGTAAGCCACTTTGGATAAGAAAGTCCACTAAATGATGCATAATATATGCTTTACATGTGTTTTGCAATAGGTAAGGAGGAGATGCTGACCCGGAAGGACTACGAGTCAGCATCTTTACTGGAGGTCCGAGCTTTGCTGAGGAAACACGAGGCATTTGAGAGTGACCTTTCTGCCCATCAGGACAGAGTCGAGCAGATTGCTGCTATTGCTCAGGAGCTCAAGTATGACCTTTTAGACTTAATGTCTTCAAAAATACTTTGTACTACCTTTTTTGCTGATCTTCATTTCATTTAGCTGTTTGAATGTATACTTTGGTATGTACATTACCATTCAAAACCTTGGGGTCAGTAATATACTTTTTTTTTTTATTAAGACATTTATTCAGCAAGGATGTATTACATTGTGACAGTAAAGACTTTTAGATTATTACAAAAATGCATTGATATAAATGTTCATCAAAGAATTCAGAGAAGTATCGCAGTTTCCAAAAATGTATTAAGCAGCACAACTCTTTCAACATTGGTAATAATAAGCATATTAGAATGATTTCTAAAAAATCATGTGAGAGTGGACTGGAGTAATGGCTGCTGAATATTCAGCAAGAATATATTACATTTTAAAATATATTACAATGAAAACAGGTATTTCAAATGAATAATATTTCACAATATTTCTGTTTTTATTGTATTTTGATCAAATAAATGCAGCCTTGGTGAGCGTAAGAGATATTTTAAATAATCTTACCAGCATCAAATATTTGAATGGTGGTGCACAAGTACTTTGTCCTTGTCACTAATCTGTCATGTTCAGTTTCTCATCACCTTACAGGGTCATGCTAGCTTCCTATCTCCCACACTACTTATCCATAACTAGACATTCATATACATGCACCATGCTTACAGCATACTTTAACGCTTGAATCGCTGACTTTCTATTTTAACATTCATTATCTCCCTGCAGGCTTGGTTAGTGTGTGTGTGAGAGTGTGCATGTATTTAGTAAGTAACTGACAGCTTCTGACTTTTCTGTTGTCTCAGTAAGTACAGGGTGATATTACTCATAATCTATGGAGCATACTTATGATGATTAGCATACTAATGCTAGTTTAGACACAAAAAGCAAAAGAAGGAAATGTAGATAGCCAATCATAACAGCAGTCTTAGAGATACAGAATCAAAAACAGTCAGTTTTCTTCAACTACGTAGAGAGAGAGGGTGGAAAATGCTCATGAAAAACTAAATTGTCAGATGGTCTGCATCACCAAACTTGATTCTGGAGGGCCGGTGTCCTCTGCAGGACACCGGCCCTCCAGGACTGAGTCTGGTGACCCCTGGTCTACATAAAAATAAAACGATACAAAAGTCTAGAATATTCCCGCATTAAAGGGATAGTTCACCCAAAAATTAATTACTCACCCTCATGTTGTTCCAAACCTGTTCATCTCCGGAACACAAATTCAGATATTTTTGATGAAATCTGAGAGCTGTCTGACCCTACATACACAGCAAGGATCCTTACACGATCAAGGTCTAGAAACATAGCAAGGAGATTGGTAAAATAATCCATGTGACATCAGGGGTTCAACCATAACTTTACGAAGCTACTTGAATACTTTTTTTGTGTAATAAAAAATAACGAATTTATTCAATCATTTGTCTCCTCCGCGTCACCCTGGTGCCATTTCGGAGAGTATCCACTGAACGTAAACAGCGTATGCTGTTGTGTCAGCTGTGCCACGCACACAAAAAGTATTCTCGTAGTTTCGTAAAATTACGGTTGAACCCCTGATGTCACATGGATTATTTTACCATTTCTGAGCCTTGATCGTGTAAGGACACTTGCTGTCTATGGGAGGGTCAGAGAGATCACGGGATGCATCAAAAATATCTTAATTTGTGTTCCGAAGATGAATGGAGGTCTTACGGGTTTGGAACGACATGAGGGTGAGTAATTAATTAACTTTTCATTTTTGAGTGAACTAACCCTTTAATGCAAAGTTAGTGAGTACTACATCTATTAACCACTAGATGGGGCTCAATAACAAATGCAACGTTTTGGCCTAAAGTCTTTTATCTTCTGTTTTATCTTTCTAAAGTGAGCTGGACTATTATGATGTTGCATCAGTGAATCAAAGGTGTCAAAGTATTTGTGACCTCTGGGACCAACTGGGTACACTCACTCAGAAACGCAGAGAGGCTTTGGAGGTATGCTGTCTGTCTCCCAACCTGGTTTGTCTAGAAAATTGTTGTTAAATCAAAGTATTAAAAGGTTTGAATTTGAAGTGTTTAATTTTTGCAGAGGACAGAGAAACTTTTGGAGACGGTGGAGCAGTTGTTTCTGGAGTACGCAAAGAGATCTGGTCCCTTTAATAACTGGATGGAGGGAGCCATGGAAGACTTACAGGATATGTTCATAGTGCACACCATTGAAGAGGTCCAGGTACACACGACTTACATGCTTATGTTGTTAAACAGACTAGTATTTACACAGTTCTCAGCTGTCAAATGTGTAATACTTTCTGACTTTTTCTAAGATTTTTTTATGTTTTTGAAAGAAGTCCCTTATGTTCACCAAGGATATATTTATTTTATATAGAAATTCAGTACAAACAGTAATATTTTAAAATATTATTACAATTTAATTACTGTGTTTTCTGTTTTAATATACTTTAAAATGTATTTTATTCCTGTGATGCAAAGCTGACTTTAAGGAGCCATTACTCCAGTCTTCAGTGTCACATGATCCTTCAGAATCATTCTAATAATTTGATTTGGTGCGCAAACATTTCTTATTATCAATAAAGAAAAAATATTGCTTAACATTTTTGTGGAAACCAATGTTCCAAAGAACAGCATTTATTTGAAATGGAAATATTTTGTAACGATGTAAAAGTTTTTACTACCATTTTGATTAGTTTAATGCATCCTTTCATTTCTTCAAAAAAATCTTACTGACCTCAAACTTTGAATGATAGTGTATATGTGACCCTGGACCACAAAACCAGTCTTAAGTATAATTTTTCAAAATTAAGATTTATACAGTATCCGAAAGCTGAATAAATAAGCTTTCAATTGATGTATGGTTTGTTAGGATAGGACAATATTTGGTCGAGATACAACTATTTGAAAATCTGGAAGCTGAGGGTGCAAAAAAATTCAAAATATTGAGAAAATTGCCTTTAAAGTTGTCCAAATGAAGTTCTTAGCAATGCATATTACTAATCAAAAATTAAGTTTTGATATATTTACAGTAGGAAATTTACAAAATATCTTCATGGAACATGATCTTTACTTAATATCCTAATGATTTTTGGCATAAAATAAAAATCAATAATTTTGACCCATACAATGTATTTTTGGCTATTGATACAAATATACCCCAGTGACTTAAGACTGGTTTTGTGGTCCAGGGTCACATATATCAAAACAAGTTATCCATTGTGTGTAGACTCTGATAGCTGCTCACGAGCAGTTTAAGGCCACACTTCCTGAGGCGGATGCAGAAAGGCAGGCGATCCTTGGCATTCAGCAGGAAGTCCTGAAGATCTTCCAGAATTATGGCATTCGTGGAGACCTCACTAACCCCTACAGCACCATAACTACAGAAGAAATTGCCATCAAGTGGGACAAGGTCAAACACACCCCTCAGACCTTGCTTCTGTTCACAGCAGAAAATGTAGAAGTGTTCTTTAGTTATAACTCAAATTTATCTGTTAATATCTAAGCCATTCTAAACAATTCCTGTGATCTTCAATACAAAATCATAAGCATGATAATGATGTGTGTTTGTGTATTCAGGTGAAGAAGCTGGTTCCCCAGCGTGACAATGCACTGCAGGAGGAGTTAGCACGACAGCATGCTAACGAAAGGCTCAGACACCAATTTGCTGCCCAAGCCAACCTCATCGTACCCTGGATACAGGCCAGGATGGAGGTGAGTGGCTTCAGCCTTCACCTGTACCAATGTGATAGACCTACATAAGACCTGTTCTTTTATCTATCTATCTATCTATCTATCTATCTATCTATCTATCTATCTATCTATCTATCTATCTATCTATCTGTCTGTATATCTATCTATCTGTCTGTATATCTATCTATCTGTCTGTATATCTATCTATCTGTCTGTATATCTATCTATCTGTCTGTCAGGAAATTGGTCGTTGTTCTATGGCTATGGGTGGGACTCTTGAGGACCAGATGACGCAGCTGAAGCAGTATGAGCATGTGATCGTCAGCTATAAACCCAACATCGACAGACTGGAGGGAGATCACCAACTCATCCAGGAGTCACTTATCTTTGACAACAAACATACTAACTACACTATGGAGGTACACACACGCACAATTTTTTTCAGCAAGGATACATAAAATTGATGAAAAGTGACAATAAAGACATTTTATAATGCTATAAAAGATTTTCATTTAAAAATGTTGTGATTTCCACAAAAGTATTAAAACACAACTGTTTTTAACACTGGTAATAAGAAATGTTTCATAAGCACCAAATCAGCATATTTGAATGATTTCTGAAGAATCATGTGAGACTGAAGACTGGAGTAATGACTGCTTAAAAATCAGCTTGGCCATCACAAGAATAAATTGCATTTGAAAATGTATTAAAATAGAAAGCATTTATATTAAATTGTAATAATATTTCACACTGCTACTGTTTTTACTGTATTTTTGATCAAATAAATGCAATCTTGGTGAGCATAATAGACTTCTTTCAAAAACATTTTAAAAATCCCCAAACTCTTTAATCAAGTGTACATTGAGATGTAACAAATCATGATTTTACAACAGCATTTCTCTTTCCTCTGCAGCATATTCGTGTTGGCTGGGAGCTCCTTTTGACTACGATTGCTCGCACTATTAATGAAATTGAGACTCAAATTCTGACACGTGATGCAAAGGGCATCAGCCAGGAGCAGATGAATGAATTCCGATCCTCTTTCAACCATTTTGATCGGGTGCTGTACTCAGCCTTTGTGTAGTCTTAACTACTCACCTGTTTCCTTGTTGAATGGATGCTATACTAATCATCTAATCATAACTAATCTAATCATAACCATACTAACTGAACTGAACCCTTTTCCACTTTGACTGAGCATTATACAAACATCTGTAAGTCTCTCTTATTTCAGCTGACACATTCGTTTCATATTTGCACTGTGTTATGTCTTGCCTTCACTTCTTCAGAGGCATCACAGTGCAAGAGTGGTAATTATCTTTCCATTCATTTAGTGGAACAAATTTAGCTTGACATGAGAGATCATTTGCAGTATTTAATATGTCTAAAATCAGATGTGAAATAGATGCAATTTGTGCTAAAATCAGAGTTAAATGACAGAGTTAAATGGCACTAATTTGATGAATATAGCACTTCTATTTTTATAATTTCTGCTCACATTCTGTGCATGTTTTTGTTTGTTGTGGGTACTTGCTCTCTGGAGGAGAGGGGTAAACTCAGGACTGATGAGTTTAAAGCATGCCTGATCAGCTTTGGGCATTTAGGAAGTGACAAACCGGTACTAACCAACATGACCTCTAATCTTTGACCCTAATGTGTAGTTCTTTGCATAGATTTATGCATATGTATTCCCTGGGCAGCAGTATATAGTTCTAATGTACCTCTCTTGTGTTTTTTTCTGTTTGTGGTTGTGTGCTGTCTCTTTGTGTGTGCTTCTGTGTTAGGTGCTGTCTCTTTCTCTACTCCACATTGCTTCATTATTTTGACCATGTCACTGCGTGACCCACACACTCTCAACCTTTGCCCTTTAACCTTTCCCATGCAGAAGAAGAATTGGGCGATGGATTCTGATGACTTTAGAGCCTGTCTGATCTCGATGGGTTATGATCTGGTAGGGCCTTAAATAGGGTTCACTGATTATGAACCAAAAAAAAAAACGTTAACTAATTTTGTTACTTTATTTTTATTATTATTTTTATTATTATTATGCTCAGTTCATTTTGATTTTATTTTAATTTAATGATCAAATCTTATAAAGTTTTGTGTTTATAATTAAGTTAATTCTCAAAACAAGAAACTATTTAAATCTAAAATTATATAATAAAATATTTTATTAAGCATAATGAATATACTTTCTTAAAATAAGTCTCATTATTTTATAAAATGTTTTGTCAAATATATATATATATATATATATATATATATATATATATATATATATATTTTTTTTTTTTTTTTTTT
>NW_015505233.1:3214985-3245693 GCF_001515645.1 Sinocyclocheilus grahami | reverse complement strand
TTTTGCTATTTTTTATTATTTTATTATTATTTTATGTGAGTGGCATTTTTTAAAGATGACATCTAGTAAACTTTTGTGAAGTTCATGCTCAATACAAGAAACAACTACTTTGCCAATGGGGTTAGAAAAAACTTATATATATATATATAATATATACAATTATATATAAAATATTATGTTAAAATATTAAGTACATTGGATATATTATCTTAAAACATCTCTCATTTTATAATTTTTTTTGATTGGCAAATACATTTATTTTGACAGTTTTTTTCCCCAGGGAAAAATGTAGATTATATGCATAAATTATATGCATAGATTATAATAAATGATGCATAAATAGACTATTAAATATATTTATATTTATGTTAAAAATGTGTGTGTGTGTGTGTGTGTATAAATATATATACTGTATATATATATATATATATATACGTATATATTTAATTTAAATGCTATAAATGTATGTATGTGTGTGTTTTTCAGGGTGAGGTGGAGTTTGCCCGGATCATGATGCTGGTTGATCCAAACACTTCAGGTGTTGTGTCATTCCAGTCTTTCATTGACTTCATGACAAGAGAGACAGCGGACACAGACACAGCTGAACAGGTCATCGCTTCCTTCAGGATCCTCGCTGCAGACAAGGTGTGTGTGTGTGTTGTTTAACTTTACTTTATCGATTTTCTTCAGAAAAGTTTTGCCTGAAAAATTCTTTCCATATTCCTTAGCTGTTGTTAATTATAATAAATGATGCATAAATAGACTATTAAATATATTTAATTTAAATGCTATAAATGTATGTATGTGTGTGTTTTTCAGGGTGAGGTGGAGTTTGCCCGGATCATGATGCTGGTTGATCCAAACACTTCAGGTGTTGTGTCATTCCAGTCTTTCATTGACTTCATGACAAGAGAGACAGCGGACACAGACACAGCTGAACAGGTCATCGCTTCCTTCAGGATCCTCGCTGCAGACAAGGTGTGTGTGTGTGTTGTTTAACTTTACTTTATCGATTTTCTTCAGAAAAGTTTTGCCTGAAAAATTCTTTCCATATTCCTTAGCTGTTGTTTATTGTGTCTTCTGTAGCCATATATTTTGGCAGATGAGTTGAGGCGAGAGCTTCCTCCAGACCAGGCAAAGCACTGCATCAGCAGGATGCCCCCATACACTGGCCCCGGAGCCCTGCCTGGAGCCCTGGACTACACTGCCTTCTCCACGGCCCTCTACGGAGAGAGTGACCTTTAACTCTCTCGACAGCTCTGACCTTTTTCAATCCCATCACACTTGTAAATCAAGTAAATTCTTTATTCATCAGCCTCAAGAAATGGAGGCATGGCAAATAAACAAAATGAGCACAACTTCAGTTTTTTAGTCTTAGTTGATGTATGTTGCTAGATGATTGATATGAAATGTTTAAGTCAACACATGTAATGCAGTCTGGAAATGAACAGAATGCAATTAAGAAAGTTAAAACAATTTGATCTGTAACGGTCCAAAGTAGTTGTGAATTTTAGATTCACTTTCTCATGAATTGTTGAGTCCATGGCATGGGACACTATTTTACTGTCTTTCATGTAGGCTATGTATAATAGAGAAAATTTACAAAGACTTTGTCACTTGAATTACAGCCAAATCAGTAAAGTTACACTTAATTCAGTACTTTTAAGTACATTATAGGTTTTCTTTGCATTTTACTCTGATCTTTTCCAATCGCACTTTTCCAGAATGAAATCTATTTTGTGTGGTAGTGCTAAACCCACAGTATGTAAGATTTTGCACATTTGAATTATCTCCAAATGAGAAAGATTCACCTAACCATTGTGCTTTTCTTGTTTTTCCTCTGGTACTGTAGTGTCCCTAGTTAAAAAAGCAACATGAATAGTAGCTCAACTCAATTCTCCACAACATAATCACCTAAAAACCTAACAGTGCATCATTTCATATACAGTAACAGTTTAAATAAGGTAGGAAGAGGTGACTTTGTCATTCTCACTAGTGAGTCAGATAATTAAGAGCACCATTGGCTGATTTGGTTGTACATGACATTTTGAATATTGCGAATGCTTGGAACATTTTCTGAAGTTTGGTGATTACATGAAGTATCAATCTATGTACTACTACAGGGCTTGTCACATAAAGAAAGCAAAAACAGAAATTATGATATAATACTAAATTTACAGTTGTGGGTAAAAGTACTGTATGTGAACCCTTTGGAACGACAGACAAACACTGCCTGGTTAACACACCATTGTCTGTATTAAACACAGCATGCAAACCATTCACAGTGAAGAGTGAAAAAGTATGTGAATCCCAGAATATCTATCAAGCTTTCACGAATACAGCAAATTTCTCACTAAAAAGTCACACTAGTTCAGTGTACAATGACAGTGCATTTGATTGATTTTTGGTCAATTTGTTAACATATCAAAATAGTTTCAAGGGGAGACACTGCAGGCAAAAACACTTTTTCTGCTGCTACTGCTGTCTGTCCACACTTTTTGTCAAGTTTGAGATTTTGGGCTTTTTGGTTTTTCATAAAGTGTTTTTTCAGACTAGTGGAAAGAAAACATCCAAAAGACACTGTTAGGTGTTTATTTTATAGCACTTTACCTATTTGTGTCAATAGATTTCCATTACAATACATATTTTTAAAGGCCGTTTTCTCAAAATGAGTTTTTTCTCCTACACTGAGCCGTAAATCTCCACTTCAGTAGCACTTACACACACCAAACTTTACATTTTTATTCCTGTCTATGTCCTGAAGGTTTTTACACAGGGATTTGTTCATATATAATTTGCTTGATTATATACAACATTTTATTCCCCCCAAAATTGTGAAAATATTGTGTTTTCTGTCCATTCTAAGCATTTTCTGAATTATGGAGTGACAAAAATGAGATAACCAAAATTCCCTCCGTGAAAACTTTTGACTCTAATATGTCAAAACAATTAAATGAGAATTTTGGAACTGACATCATCCAGTGTTTAGATTTTTCTATAGAAATGTATGCAAATTAGCGCATATTTCATTAAATAATGGCTCATTTGCATATTTAAACCTAACATTTTAGAAAACTTGTAATACATTTTTTTTTTGCAATTATCAACGTAATCAATCAGCTGGGTAAATAAGGCGATAACTATTAGTTATTTTTTTTACCCTATTCACCTGCAGTATCTCGCCATGAAAAAAGGTGATTTGTGAATGTTTGCTGTTGAATTCTATAAACAAGAAAGCCAAATGTGTGTTTTACAGTGACATAAATGAAATAAACCTCATGAAAAGGCCAAGTCTCTTGCTTTTTTATTTAATGTTTTATTGAAGTGTAATTAACATACCATTGGCCTAAAATATGTGTTTATGTATGCATAATAGAGTATTTTATATAAAATAGCATGTTTTACTTTTATAAAATACAAGTTTTTAGTAGTTTTTACTTGTATTATATATTGAAAGTAAATTCTTTTTTTTTTCTGCTTTTCTTTTCTTTTTCCTTGCTTGCTTGCTTTCTCCACTGTAACTTACCAAATATGGAAAAGCCCTTTCTTTCCCACTTTACCGTTATCAGATCTCAGCAGCATTATCTCATGATGGGTGGTATCGTGGTCTCTCTGTTCTGGGATGAGTTCAGCACCTGCGGCTGGGTGAGTGGAGCTCTTCAGTCTTCTGGTTCTTACACACAGGTCCCTCAACAAGACCAGATCCAAAGTCCAGCAACATAGTCACTGAACATGGATATAGGAGAAGCGGAAGATGAAATACAGTTGTGGCCTAAAATATGTGTTTATGTATGCATAATAGAGTATTTTATATAAAATAGCATGTTTTACTTTTATAAAATACAAGTTTTTAGTAGTTTTTACTTGTATTATATATTGAAAGTAAATTCTTTTTTTTTCTGCTTTTCTTTTCTTTTTCCTTGCTTGCTTGCTTTCTCCACTGTAACTTACCAAATATGGAAAAGCCCTTTCTTTCCCACTTTACCGTTATCAGATCTCAGCAGCATTATCTCATGATGGGTGGTATCGTGGTCTCTCTGTTCTGGGATGAGTTCAGCACCTGCGGCTGGGTGAGTGGAGCTCTTCAGTCTTCTGGTTCTTACACACAGGTCCCTCAACAAGACCAGATCCAAAGTCCAGCAACATAGTCACTGAACATGGATATAGGAGAAGCGGAAGATGAAATACAGTTTCTGCGAACTGTAAGTAAAATGGACTGCATTAAAATACAAATGTGAATGCAATGAATGATATCTTGACTATTTTTTTATGCTGAACTGCATTAACTTCAGACAAAAAAGGGCTGATTATTAAACTGCAATTATATTTGTTATGAGATTGATGTAATGAGATTCTTGGACATAAATATTAGATGCTAACAGATGGGTTACAAAAAAATATAAGTGAAACATTTTTGGCCATGCATATGGATGCACAGTCCAGCATACGTGAAATTTAGATCTGTACCACAGATATTAACAGTGTTATTTAGTAATTTCAAACTGTGAGAAATTGCTCATACTGTAACTGTGTATGTATCATTAATTGTTGGATCTATGGGTTTATATATGTGGTTTTATATGTATTTACAGTGTTTGAATTCACATTTGAGAGCGTTTGACCCATATCACTGGTGTCTATTTTTACTTTGTGTTATCAGTAACAGAGGAACTGGAGAGTCTGTTGAATGTGTGAGCTATTCACTCTCAGCTCCATATCTCTAAAACACAGATAAATGGGATACTGTGCTCTCTCTTTCTCACACACATACAGTACACATTTCCACTGATTCACTGTATGTATTTTAGCACATGCGTTTGTAACAGTATCATGCTGGAAATCATTAATTATTTGACGTTGTGTTAAAGCTAGGCTTTAAAAGTGACATGAATGGTTGAATATGTGTGGTTGTGTCTGTGAGACCCACTGGTCAGTGAAACTCATATGACAAGCTGGAGGTGTTGGAATTCTCTATTCACTGACTGATAAGTCAGTCCTAAGTATTCAGTCCTTATAAGGCTACACTGCACTAATGACACAGAATCACTTCTATTGTCCACACTGTAAGAGAAGCAATTACACTTTATGGGGCTTTTCAAATCACAAATATATATTAAAAATGTTGCATTATTTAGTCAATGAATTAATTACATTAAAACATGGTAGACCAACAGTCAAAACAATTTAATATTATTTTACTTTTTTGTTCATTGTTGCTATCATTGAGGTTTGCGTGTTCAGTTTTGAGGTGTATGTGCTTTTATACAAACCTTTTGAATGTAATGCCTTTGCACCATGTTACATTTGATTGAATACTTGTTAATTTTGCCTTGACAGTGATTTATTGGCAGAATATGATATTTTACATTTAACAAATGAACATTAGCAGAGTAGTGTTACTAAGGTCAATTATCAAATCTCAATGTGTCATATTGCCTTGATTTTTTGCTAATTTTCTTTTTACAATTTGACATTTATTTAGCCCTATTTATTTATAGATTCTATTATATAGAGTTTATATAAAATATAATACAGTGGCAGAGCTCTTCGTTTTCCATTTGTTCCATTTGGTGCTGTGGAATTCCTACGGGCGCCATAATATGTCATTATAAGCATTCTTCCATTAAAAACCATAAGTTTCATTTATAATGTGTTTTTTTTTTATCAGATCTGATAGTAGTCCATATTCTTATTTCTGGTCTCAGCTGTAATGAGTTCAGATTTGTTGTAGCTGCGGTCTGTAATGAGAATGTGTTTTTCAGAGGGATGAGCTGGTATTGAGGTGTTGCTCATCAGGCCCTCATCAGCAGAAACTGTGTTTAGCTGCAGAAGGTTTCGGTGACCGGCTGTGTTATCTTGAGTCCACCTCCAACTCAAAGGTGAGATGCGCATTTGTTTAATAACATTGTTAAACCAAGTTACTATTCTGTGTGTAAGAACAGTCTACCATGTGCATTATCAAACTTCTGAAAAACCTTTCCTCTTGCTTACAGAATGTTCCCGCAGACCTTTCTGTGTGTGTGTTTGTGCTTGACCAGTGTCTGTCTGTCCGAGCGCTGCAGGAGATGCTGGCCAACCATGAAGATCAGTATGCAGGGGTGGGTAATGTAGTCAAAGTTGTACGTATTCATGTTGTAAACAAATGATCAAATTTGTGCCGAACACTGTAAAATATCACAGAGTGGTTTCGTTTCAGTCACGTGAGGCAGCTGGGCGTCGTACTCTGCTCTATGGCCAGGCGGTTCTCTTTCGACATGTCTACAGCGACATGGCAAGACCAGTCTTGATTTTACCTTGTTATTGCCATGCTGGGACTATGATGTTTTAACTTTAAACCTCTTCTGTCTTGTTTTAGTATCTCTGCTGTCTGTCCACATCAGGCCTCTCCTCTGACAAGCTGGCTTTTGATGTTGGTTTGCAGGAGGACACAAAGGGTAAGTTCATATTCTCCCCCTGTATAGTGTGTAATATGCGTGTGAATGTTTTAATCTTCTGCTATGAATACATGTTTGATAAAGACTAGAGCTGTCATATTATTTGTATCATGATTGTTGTTTGTATGGTTTTAGGTGAGGTGTGTTGGTGGACGGTTCACCCTGCCTCTAAACAGAGGTCAGAGGGTGAGAAAGTCAGAGTGGGTGATGATCTAATCTTAGTTAGTGTTTCCTCTGAGAGATACCTAGTGAGTAAATCCATTCGTTTGTTACCTGGTTATCTATTTATATATCTGTATACAGGTATTTTTATGCATTGTGACAACCTGTCTCTCTTATTAGCATGTGTCGTGGAGTAATGGTGAATGTAATGACAATGGCATTGGCCGGGTGGATGCTGCTTTCCAGCAGACATTGTGGAGTGTGGCTCTTGTTTCTACTCAGACTGCAGAGACGCAGGGTAGATGACCAATCACACGTTATGAATCATTTAAACATTTGTTTAGTGCCTGTAGATCTTACTGACTGATTTTCATGCTTTGTGACTAAATACATTGGCTAAAAAAAAGTATGCAGTTTTTGTGACCATATGATAAAACCATATGTTTTTAGATATATTTCAAAAATGGACAAACAAAAAAAATCTAGATACAAATATATATTTGAAATGTATATAGACAATGTAAATTTTTTTGTAAAATATTTTGTCAATTTTTTCCACCAAAGTGTATATACAAACCCAATTCCAAAAAAGTTGGGACACTGTACAAATTGTGAGTAAAAAAGGAATGGAATAATTTACAAATCTCATAAACTTATATTTTATTCACAATAGAATATAGATAACATATCAAATGTTGAAAGTGAGACATTTTGAAATGTCATTTGTAAATACAATATTTATAATAGATCACAAAAACAGTATTTTAGTAATATTTTATAATGTAATATTTTTGCTGGAGGTTTGTATAAAATTTGTGTCAGTTTTTCATGTGTTTGATTTTGACCTGTAGGTCATGTGAGAGGAGGGGATACTGTGCGTCTGCTACATGGACACACAGATGAATGTTTGACCATTCCTGCAGCAGAACACAGACGAGAGGAACGCAGGTCAGACAGGTTAAATAACTGATTGAATTACATTTATTACATCCTATTTCACCATTTTCCATCTTTTCCTTCAGATCTGTACATTTTGAGGGGGGCTCGGTATCCCTTCAGGCTCGATCTTTATGGAGGCTTGAAACGTTACATGTTGCGTAGGTATTCCTCCAGTTAGTTAGTGTATGACAGTTAGACAAAAGTATATATTTATTCCTTCTGTGCTGGTCAGATCACAGTAGTGAAGGGTTGTTTGCAGGTGGAGTGGCAGCCACACACACTGGGGTCAGCCTTTCCGTCTTCGCCACCTTTCCACCGGCTTATACCTGGGACTGACTCAGGATCGGGGACTACAGCTGGTGGAGAGAGAAAGAGCTGATATTAAATGCACTGCGTTCTGTCTCCGTGCATCAAAGGTTGGATAATATCAGCTATAAACGCAACATAGCCAGATAAACCACATTTTTGATTATATTGTATAGTCTGCATAATAATTTTCCTGTCTACACTTTCTCTTAAAGTGTGGTGGGATAATACATTTTAATTATGATTAATGCAAACTTTATTCTTTCTGTATTTTTATAGGAAGAGAGCCAGGAGAGCTCACACTTTAAGAGGAGAGATTGCATGGGTGCACCTGAGATCAAATATGGAGACTCTCTCTGCTTCATTCAGCACGTTGACACAGGGCTTTGGCTCACATATCAGACCACTGACTCCAAGAGACAGAAGGAAAGTGTGCCACAGAGACAGGTAAACTTGTGTAAATATATAAAATAAGGTCTAATATCATACTAGATAAGAACACTTACAATACAGAGCATCAGAAATCCTTCTAATATGCTTATTTGATGCTCAAGAAACATTTCTTATGGCATTATCAATGTTGAAAACATTGTGATGCTTAATTTGTTTGTGGAAACTGTCAAACAATTTTTTAGGATTCTTTGATGAATAGAAAGTTCATAAGAGCAGCTTTTTTTAAATATAATGTTCTTTTGTAATCAATTTTAAAATGACTTAATTTATAAATGTTAATACTGTCACTTTTGATCAATTTAATGCATCCTTTCTGAATAAATTAATGAATGAATTAAAAAAGAAATAATAATAATAATAAAAAATCTTACTGACCCCAAAATATTTGAAAGGTAGTGGACATTAGTCAGTTCCAGTGAACTCATTAATAATCCAAGTTAATAAGCCAAAGCACCTTCCTTTGTATTGGTTCCGTCTGATATGAATTTTGGTTCAAATGATTAAAGGGAAGTGGTTCTCTCTCATAGGCTGTTTTGCAAGCAGAAGGTCACATGGATGATGGAATCACCCTCTCTCGCTCTCAGAGGGAGGAGTCACAAGCTGCTTGTTTAATTCGAAGCTCTGCCCTTCTCTTCTCAAAATTCATTAGGTAAATATAAGAAATAGTAGAGTGGTAGCAGATGAAATAATATGTGCTTATCAGCTTTGCTTGAACATTTAGATATGCAAATGGTTTTTAAAGGCCAAAATGTGTTCAAAGAAGCACATTTATGTTTCGTAATGATTTTTCTTTACTTCTAAAGGGGATTAGATGATGTCAGCCAAAAGGAAAACATCACGGATTTGGATCTTCCAATTGAGATGGTCCATCTGACGCTCCAGGATTTGCTTGGTTATTTTCAATATCCTGAAATGGGGCAGGATCATGAGGTCAGACAGGGAGATATTAGAGCACTGAAGAACAGACAAAATCTTTTCCAAGATGAGGTAATATCTGCGGCGAATGAGAATCTCATATATCTTGCTGCTACACTGCAATAATATCTGAACTGTTTACTTTTTTTATTCTGCTTCATTGTGCTTTTCACAGGGTTTAATCACTCTGGTGCTGGACTGCATCGATCACTTGCATGTGTACAACAGTGCCACTCATTTTGCAGAGGCTGCTGGGAAAGAGGCAGGAGAGTCTTGGGAAATTATCTTGAACTCTTTTTATGAGCTGCTAGGTATAGGATGACTCATGTTTCAATATTTATAATTCAGGTTTAGCTTTTATTAACAAATTTTCTATTTCCCCTGCAGCTGCCCTTATGAGGGGTAATCGGAATAACTGTGCCCACTTTTCTAGTTCCTTGGACTGGCTTGTCAGCAGACTGGAGAGGCTGGAGGCTTCCTCTGGTATATGTTTTGCAAAATTGTTTAGCTTGTACTGTGACTAGAATAAGCTGATTTTAGAGTCTAGACATTGTTTTAATGCCTCACCTTGTCATTTGTTACTTTTTTAGGAATATTGGAAGTGTTACACTGTGTTTTAGTAGAAAGTCCTGAAGCTTTGAACGTTATTAAGGAAAGTCACATAAAATCTATAATCTCACTTCTGGACATACATGGAAGGAACCATAAGGTAACATTTACAGTACCGGTGTCTGCATTTATTTGATCAAAAATACAGTAAAACAGTGTGAAATAATTTTATAATTTAAAATAACTGTAAATGTTACACACCTGTAATATATAATATATTTTTTAAATGGAATTTATTCCTGTGACAGCTGTTACGTCAGTCTTCAGTGTCGCATGATTCTTCAAAATCATTCTAATATGATGTTTTGGTTCTCAAGAAACATTCTTATTATTATGATGTTGAAAACATTTGTGCTGCTTAATATTTTTTCGTGTAAACCAATCATTTTCTTTTTTTATTTAGGATTTTTGGATGAACAGAAAGTACATAAGAATGCATTTATTTGAAATAGAAATATTTTGTCACATTTTAAATGCCTTTACTGTCACTTCTAATTATTTAATGTGTCGTTGCTGATTAATAGTATTACTATTTTTTAAAAATCTTACTGGACCCAAACTTTTGATCGTTAGTATATTTATGTGCATTTATTTATTTATCACATCTGCAGATCTTGGATGTGTTGTGTTCACTCTGTGTGTGTCATGGCATGGCCGTCCGCTCTAATCAGCATTTGATTTGTGACACACTGCTGCCAGAAAGAGACCTTCTGCTACAAACAAGACTGGTTAACCAAGTTTTCAGGTGATTTGTTATCAACTCCCACACCACAAAATAATAGTGAAGGGCACATTTCGAGGTAATAATTTGTGCATCTAAAAATATTTTTTTAGTCTGTTATAATATAGAAATTGACCAGCTATGAGTATAAATGTTTAAAAAATCCTATAGAACATTTGAATTGTTTTTTTCTGTTTAGTGTGCGTCCAAACATCTTCCTGTGTGCAAGAGATGACTGTGCCCAATACAAGAAGTGGTATTATGAGGTTGTAGTTGAGAAGTCAGAGCCTTTTGTGACAGCAGAGCCTACTCATCTGCGAGTGGGTTGGGCCAGCACTGAAGGGTACCGTCCCTCCACCACAGGGGGTCACGGCTGGGGGTCAAACGGTGTAGGAGATGACCTCTGCTCTTACGGCTTTGATGGACTCCAGCTCTGGACAGGTGATATGGAGACTAAGCACATACACTACTGTTCAAATGTTTGACATTTTTTTTAAAGATATCCAGCAAGAATGTGTTAAATTGCTCAAAAATAAAAGTTCATTTGAACTGTTTTCAACATTGATTATAATGAAAAATATTTATTGAACACCAAATCAGCATAAAATAATGACTTCTGAAGAATCATGTGACACTTAAGACACCAGAAATGGTTGCTAAAAATTCAGCTTTGCCATCACAGGAATTAATACAATTTTAGAATATATTACAATAGAAAACAGTCATTATAATTGTAATAATATTTCACAATATTGCTGTTTTTACTGTATTTTTATCAAATAAATGTAAACTCCAAACACTATTGTTTATTCTTTCCTAGGAGGTGTAGCTCGGAGGGTCACCTCCCCCAATCAGCACTTGCTAAGGGAGGATGATGTCATTAGTTGCTGTCTTGACCTTAGTGCAACCTGCATCTCTTTCCGGGTCAATGGACAGCCAGTTCAAGGCATGCTGGAGGACTTCAGTGTGGATGGGCTGCTGTTTCCAGTCGTCAGCTTCTCAGCTGGAGTGCAGTGAGTTACCTTTGAATGGATTTTGATTTTGCATGTTGTGTTACTTGTAGGTTTGTTTGCTCATTTCACAATGAAAAATGTGGTCTATTCTACCCCAATTCTACTTCATTTTGTTTTAAATTAACCTCCCCAAGTTAAAATTATGACCTGTACATCCTAAAACAACTTAAATAGTGCACTGTTTTGTTTTTCTTCATTAGTGTGCGTGTGCTGTTTGGAGGTCGACAGGGGGAGTTTAGGTTTCTTCCTCCAGCTGGTTTCTCTCCATGTTCTGAAGCTCTCCTCCCAAAAACCCACTGCAAGCTGGAACTGTTTCACAAACTCACACGAAATCACACCGAAAGCCAACGTGACCTCTTAGGCCCTGTGGTACCTATAAGCCCAGTGACCTTTATCCCCATTCCAGTGGATTCCAGTGAGGTACTATTCAATTTTAAGTATGCTCTGATCATTTTAAATTTAGCACCAGTACATTTATTTCAAGCTACAATCGGTCTTGCATCAACTTGTATGAGTGTCTGACACCCTTGCGCTCAACTCTGCATCTTGTCAGGTTGAATATCCTCCACAGCTGGAGCAGATCAGAGAAAGATTAGCAGAAAACCTCCATGAACTCTGGCTTATTGACAAAATAGAGCAGGGGTGGACCTACGGACCTGTAAGTATCTGAGTAACATATTTTAAGTAGCTCCATCTCATTCTGATGTATATTGAAAATACATCTCTTCTCCTAGGTTAAAGATGAGAGCAGAAAAATACACCCATGTCTAGTTGAATTTTCCAAACTTCCAGATCAGGAGCGAATTCATAACCTCCAGTCATCTGAGGATATCCTCAGGTATTCCATTGATTATTGTGCCTAATAAAGTATTAATTAGCTCTTTATTATTAACCATGCTTCTTTTTGTGTTGTGGAAGGACTCTTTTGGCTTTTGGTGTCCATATTGGACTCTCTGATGAACATGCTGAGGAGAATGTGAAATATGTTCGTAGATAAATAATATTTTTGCAGACAAACCGAATGCTTGTTTTAATTTAATTTAATTTAATTTAATTTAATTTAATTTAATACAAAATAGCATTTCTGCACATAAGAAAGAAAACATCAAATGACCTTATTTCTATATAGTCTTCCCTATAATATTTGCTGCAGGTTAGGGATTTGTATTGTTGCCCACAGAATGTGATGCCACTATCAGCGGGAGTTTTTCGGAGTGAAAGAAGAAATGCAAAACCTCAGTGCCCTCCTAGATTGTGTGTTCAACACCTAACGCTTATGCGGTGGACCCGAGTACCTGACCACACTCAGCCTGTGGAAGTGACCCGTCTGGAGGAGAGATATGGCTGGAGAGCTCGCTGCACTCAGATCCGTCAGATCATGACCCTGCATATACCTGAGGAGAACAGGTCAGAGGTCATGTTGAAGATGTCAAGTAACTGCTAACATGGAGCTAGAAAAATAACCCAAAAATATTAAGGCTTTGACATATAACATTTAATAACATTGTGGCATATGTTATAGTTTTGTGAAGCATTTCTGCACATAAGAAAGAAAACATCAAATGACTTTATTTCTATATAGTCTTCCCTATAATATTTGCTGCAGGTTAGGGATTTGTATTGTTGCCCACAGAATATGATGCCACTATCAGCGGGAGTTTTTCGGAGTGAAAGAAGAAATGCAAAACCTCAGTGCCCTCCTAGATTGTGTGTTCAACACCTAACGCTTATGCGGTGGACCCGAGTACCTGACCACACTCAGCCTGTGGAAGTGACCCGTCTGGAGGAGAGATATGGCTGGAGAGCTCGCTGCACTCAGATCCGTCAGATCATGACCCTGCATATACCTGAGGAGAACAGGTCAGAGGTCATGTTGAAGATGTCAAGTAACTGCTAACATGGAGCTAGAAAAATAACCCAAAAATATTAAGGCTTTGACATATAACATTTAATAACATTGTGGCATATGTTATAGTTTTGTGGCATATTTTTATAGTTCAGAATGTAATTTTTAATCTGAATATTTACAGCTAATTTTCCCATAAAAAAACTTGCAGTGTAAAAATACAAAACATTACAATTATATAGTAATATTTGTATAATGTAAATAAAATTAGATTAAAATCTATAAAACGTTTTACACACTTTTCAACATTTTTGACATTTTTATCTATGGAGCTAGAATTTGTTTTTTAAATGTGACAAATAACAAAAAAATTTTTTTTTGGGTGGTGTATTTTAAAGTTTTCAATTTGAATTTGGTACATTTAAATTTTAAACATGACATTAGTAAAATGTAATTGTTTTGTGTTGTATTTAATATACTTGTATTTTTAAGATAGAATTTAAGATAACATATTTTTTTTATTCCGATAACCTTCCGATAACTTCTGAATTTCTGAATAAATTTTTGTTGTCTGAATATTTAAAACTATCCCCCCACCCCCCAAAAACTGCTGTTTAAAAATACAAATCTATAAAAAATGTGTTTAATGAAAAAACAACAACAACAACAAAATTCTAATACAATTTTTTTATTTCTGTGATTATCCTCTTTTCCCTCTTTCAGGTGTGTTGACATTCTGGAACTGTCCGAACTGCGTGATCTCCTAAAGTTCCATGACCACACCCTTCACCTCTACTCAGCCCTTTCAGCTCATGGAAACACACATGTAAGCCACGCCCTCTGCAGTCATGTCGACCAATCACAACTTTTGTTCGCCTTGCAGTGCTCGAGAATGCCAGGTCACCTGCGGACAAGTTACTACAACTTCCTCATCAACACCCACCTCGGTGCCCACGCCAGTGCCAGGCAGGCCATGACCCACGAATACATTGTGCCTATGATGGATGCCACGCAGTCTACTACGCTCTACAAAAACAATAGGAAGGTGCAGAGATTCCCAGGAAGTGACTTCAGCACTTCCTTATGGCCCAGAATGCGTTTTACGTCACCTTGCTTCATCAGAGCTAATAAAATAGACGTGATGGATAGAGATGAGGGTGGGGCTTTGTGGAGTAACTTGCGCCAAAACAGCCCAGAGATCCCATTGGATGTATTAAAGGATGTTGTCATAACAATGCTGAAGGAGGCAGTGGCAGCAGTAGGGCAGGGTGTGAGGGATCCTGCAGGGGGAAGCATAGAGCTCCTTATGGTTCCTCTGCTTAGTTTACTCCACACTCTCCTGCTGATGGGTGTGTACCAGGGGACAGATCTGGAGGCCGTGTTTAGTCTCATCCTGCCAGCCAGTTACATGAGAGGAACATGTAAAACAGAAGAGATGGATGAACTGGAAGAAAGTGATGGAGAAAGAGAGGAAAAGGAGGGTAGAGATTGGGAGGATAATGTCCCTCAGCAAAATCTTCTTCAGATGAAGCTTCCAGAAGCTGTCAAATTACAGGTTGGCACAGTTCATTTAAAGGCATAGGTCACCCAAAAATGAAGATTTTGTCATTTATCTACTCATTCTTATGTCATTCAACACTGTTGCCCCTTTTTGACCGGATTCTCTCTCTCTTATAATGTCTCCCTTTCTCACAATTTCTCACTATCAGGTGTGCCACCTTTTGAAGTACCTGTGTGACTGCCAGGTACGTCATAGAGTAGAAGCCGTGATGTCGTTCTCAGGTGACTTCATAGGTCGTCTTCAAGACAACCAGCGCTTTCGATACAATGAAGTTATGGATGCTCTCAACATGTCTGCTGCTCTCACGGCACGCAAAACTAAAGAGTTCCGTTCCCCGCCTCAGGAACAGGTCAGAGGTCATAGGTTAACTGGATTGGACTGTGTATTTCAGTCATTATTTACTTGTCTCATTCCAAACCTGTGTGACAGGCGTGTCCAGTCCTGCTTCTGGAGGGCACACATCCCGCAGAGTTTAGCTCCAACACACTTGCCTAGAAGTTACTAATGAATCTGTAGATTTGATTAGCTGATTCAGGTATGCCTAATTAGGGGTGGAGCTAAACTCTGCAGGGCAGTGGCCATCAAGGAACAGATTTGGACATCCCTGCTGTATGACATTCTTTCTTCTGTGGAACGCAAAAGAGGATATTTTGGAAAAATATGAAATTCAGTAGGGTTTAGTGTTGTTTTAGAACCACTGAAACAGTTTTCGAAATATTTTCTGTTGTGTTTCACTGAAAGTCATACAGGTCTGGAACATCATTAGGGTGAATAAATGTTGAATTTTTGATATTTTTTAAAAGATTTATCCATTTAAAGACATGATGTAATGGAAAAAGCAACAGTCAGATCTTTTCCTCCATATTGTGACGCACATCTGAGTGAAATCTGTTGTTCAGTCCATTGGTTGTTGATTGGATGGAGGTGTATCTGAATGTGAGCTTGCAATCAATTATAAGAAAGGAGCAGGTTTTATGCAGACAAAATAATTGGAGATGTCTGGCATACTTATCCCAGAGGCAAATCTGTTGTTTCACCAGAACATTGAGTTATGACATTTGGATTAAATACGAGGTTAAAAAAAATTGAAAGGAAATGAATCATTCACATTATGATCAACAACATAATTTTAGAAAAGAAGATGAATTTTCATTTCATGCAGATTGAACTTTCCCTAATGAGTCCTTATTTTTTCTCTGTCCAGATAAACATGATGTTGAGCTTCCGGGAAGAGTGTCAAGAATGTCCTTGTCCAGAGGACGTCCAAGATTTGATGTGGGAATTCCATCAGGATCTAATGAGCCACTGTGGTAGGCAGCCAATTAGGACAACTAATGCTATAGCCTATTTGTATTTCCATTAACTGGCCTTATGACCTCTTGTATGCATTTATTCACATCTTTTTTACTGTTTAATACAGGAATTGAGATAGACAGTGATTCAGAGAATGAGGATGAGGACAACCAGTCAGTCAGGAATCACCTCCAAAGCCTAGTGGATAAAATAATTCATTTAAAGAGGAGAATGTCTGGTCTGCCTGAAGAGATTGTGAACAAACCTGGTAGGAAACACTACCAGTCACTTTTGGCTCTCGAAAATAATCTTTTTCATTATTTTGGGATCACATTGTTATGTTATGAACTGTATTAATACAGCATCTTGATTCTGTTACTGGTAAAACTGTACAGGGTCTTTCAATTACACACCAGATGAGTGAAGTTAAAACAGACCTCTCTCTTTCTAGTCTCACTACAGCAGCTGATATCAGAGACCATGCTGCACTGGGCCCAGGAGGGGACGATAGAAGACCCAGCTCTGGTGCGTGCTGTTTTCAGCCTGCTGCATCAACAGTATGCTGGGCTGGGAGGCCAGATGTCTGCACCACTACAGAAGGCTTACTGTATCAGCCAGACATCTGTGGAAGACACTCTTAATCTACAGTGGGCTCTAGCACGCATTCGTTCATTGCTCACAGCCAGGATGGGCAAAGAAGAGGAGGAACTCATGATCAGAGGACTAGGGTAAGAGAAGATGACTGGGTTTGTAATGTAATACTATATAATTACTTATTCTATACTGCACAGTATACACTGTGTACTGTGTACTATGTATTTTTATTTAAATAGGAAGTGAAACATTATGTAGCATTAACCATTTCAAACAATACTATGCTTTATCACATGACCTTAACAAGTAGCATGTGAGTAGCATCAATCTTAGAAATTAATTTGGTTATTTTACATTTTTGTATCAGTTTTGTGTAAAAATGTGCATATTTTGAATCAAGATAGAGATGTTAAAATTGCAGCTGACTGAAAACCCAAAGAAAGGGAGATATTTAAGTGTAGGTAATATAATGTTAATATATGCATTTTAAAAGATAGAAAAAATTAACATACACTAATGTTCAGAAGGTTTTTTATCCTGAAAAACCAAAAACAAAACATCACAGTTTCCACAAAAGTTGAAAAAATGTTGACCACCGAATGATTTCTGAAGGATCATGTGACATAAAGACTGGAGTAATTCAGCTTTGCAGTCACAGAAATAAAATATATCTCAAAATATATTCAAATATGAATTTTAATATATTTTATTTTTATAATTTTATTACAAATTTTATTCTATTATATTACTATTTTTAATGTAGAGACCTCTTTCAAAAACCTATTTTTTTACTGACCTCAAACTTGTGAACGGTAGTGTATTTTATTTATTTTTATGATTTTTATTATTATTTTTATGACTAAGCACAAATTCATCATAAAGTGACATTTCTAATCTGAACAGAGGCACTGAATAGAGTACCAATAAAACATTTCAGCCAATAAAATTACTTAATTTGACACATCCCATAATACAATTTTCACTTATTAAATTATCCAATATTTCTGATGGACTACTATGTCCAAGTCAGTTTTATTCCTAATCTAAGACCTTTGTTTTCTCTTGTGTAGTGACATTATGAACAATAAAGTTTTCTATCAGCATCCTAATCTAATGAGAGCTCTGGGGATGCATGAGACCGTCATGGAAGTTATGGTGAATGTCCTTGGTGCTAGAGAATCTAAGGTAATCATAATAACATCAAGTACTTGCAGTGATTATCAGCTTCTGCGTTCATTATGGTTGTAAAATGTCAACTACATAATTGAACCACTCAAATTAAAACTTAATCATTGCATTAAGTGCAGTGTTTTGATTTATTCACTCCCATGAGGTGCTCTGTTAACTCTTATCCTCTGGCCTCATTAAGGAAATCATGTTTCCTAAGATGGTTGCGCACTGCTGTCGTTTCCTTTGTTATTTCTGTCGAATCAGTCGGCATAATCAGAGGGCCATGTTTGATCATCTCAGCTACCTGCTGGACAACAGTAATGTTGGACTTGGTATGTTTATCCTAATACTGATATGGTTATACCTCAACCTGAACATTTCTAAGGAAGTAGACAAAAGCAAATGTGATTTTGTTTTTATCAGCTTCTCCCTCAATGAGAGGATCAACTCCTCTGGATGTGGCGGCTGCTTCTGTCATGGACAACAATGAACTGGCGCTTGCTCTTACAGAGGGAGATCTGGAGAAAGTAAGTCTCACTGACTGATTCTTTTATCTCTCTTCTACATTACTTCTGACTTTTGGTGATATGGAGCTGTCTGTACTGGTTTTTAATTTGTGCAGGTGGTGCAGTATTTGGGAGGCTGTGGTTTGCGTAGTTGTGCTCTGCTGGTCTCCAAAGGATACCCAGATATTGGTTGGAATCCTGTAGAGGGAGAACGTTACCTGGACTTCCTGCGTTTTGCAGTATTTTGCAATGGTAATGAGCAGTTCCTGAATCCTGACCTAGTGAAACCTATTGAAACACCTCTGGTTGGTTTTGATTAGTTATCCTCCTCATACAGGTGAGAGTGTTGAGGAAAACGCCTATGTGGTAGTGAGGCTTCTGATTCGCCGACCTGAATGCTTTGGCCCCGCCCTTCGAGGGGAGGGGGGAAATGGTCTTTTAGCAACTATTGAGGAAGCCATCAGAATTTCCCACCTGCAGGATGGAATCAGTGCAGCCAGTACACACAGTTCCAACCGGACGCTGTGAGTGTTACGTTTTGAATTTTATCCTGTCTTATCCATTCTCGCTCATGCCCATGTCTCATTCTGACCTGCACTTCTAGTGACACGCTTGATGATGAAGATGAGGATGTCATTCACATGGGACACGCCATAATGACCTTCTACTCTGCTCTCATTGATCTGTTGGGTCGTTGCGCCCCTGAGACGCATGTAAGTGTTTCAGGAAACCCACTGGGCAAGCTAGATAAGAGCCTCGTAATGTGCTTGAAGGATTTAGTTGGAAAAGGCTTATTGGTTTTATCTACTTTTTAAGGCAAAGTCAGGTTTCATTAAAGGTTTGAAAGGTTCTTCAAGGTTTGCTAATGGGCGTCTCTGTTGTGTGTGAATATGACCTGCAGCTCATAGAAGCGGGGAAAGGTGAGGCCATTCGGATCAGGGCAATCTTGAGGTCTCTCGTTCCCAGAGAGGATCTGGAGGGAATCATCAATATTCCTTTTAGTTTACCACTTGTAAACACAGGTGTGTATGAGTGTGTGCGTTTGTTGACTTGTGAACTTGTGTAAAATATACATTCATGAAGTAAAAGTAATTATTTTCCTGACTATTGATTTATCTTTCTAAATGTATTTGATTATTAAAAACTGAAATCAGTGTAATGAGAGAGAGTCTGAGCTCAGTTTTTAAATAAACTAAGTAAATTTAGTTTGGAACTGCTGGCAAAGATGTGTAGTAGGGTATTTTATGTCTAAGTGATTCATTGGTGGTTGAAAATATTTTGTGCTTGCTATACTCAGATGATCTAGTGGTGGAGCCTGACATGTCTCGGATATTTTGTCCGGATCACAAAGCAGCCATGGTGCTGTTTTTGGACCGGGTTTATGGAGTTCAGGACCAGCAGTTTTTGCTGCGTCTACTGGAGAATGGTTTCCTGCTGGACCTGCAAGCGGCTGTTAACATGGATGCTGTAAGTGGGAAGATGTTGAATGTAGGAAAAGTTCACCCAAATTTGAATACTGTCATTATGTCTTTTCAAACCGATATGACCTTTTTTGACCCATGTGACCTTTTCTTCTGTAAAACACAAAATTAATTTTAGCTGAATCTCTGTGGTGCCTTTTTCCATAGTGTGCAAATAAGTGGGGATGGAGTTCTTGATCTCCAAAAATGTCATAATTTAATTTAATGTAATTTTTAGACATTTAGCAGACACTTTTATCCAAAGCGACTTACAAATGAGGAATAAAACATCATCAAAGCAGTTGAACTCGTGCACTATATTCCAAGTCTTTTGAAGTCAAACAATTGTTTTGTGCAAGGAATAAATCTGAAATTTAAGTCTTTTATTTACTGAAAATCTTGAGTTTGTGGAGTCTGAGCCCCCTAATTAAGGTTTGAATCCCGCAGTGGATGCCAAAATAAAGGTTATGGGGGTCTTACAGGCTTGCAGTTTTAATTTGACATATTCCAACAGTGTTCTCTGTTCTACATGTTTCATCAGCTCTGTCTGAATGCAACATAAAAAGAAAATATGATTTCAACCACCCCTAAAACAGGCCACACCGTTGATGTATGGCTCCTGGAGTTCCAAACCTGAAGAGATTACCAAAACACAGAAGTCATATTGCCATAATTAATTAATTTTTTTAAATAATTTTTTTAGAAAGAAGAAATTAATACTTTTATTCAGAAAGGATTCTTTAAATTGACCAAAATTGACAGTAAAGGCATTTATAATGTTAAAAAATATTTCTGTTTTCAAATAAATGATGTTCTTTTGAACTTTCCATTCATCAATGAATCCTGAAAATGAATCACGATTCCACAAGAATATTAAGCAGCATATTAACTGTTTTCAACATTGATGATAATAAATGTTTCTTGAGCACCAAATTGGCATATTAGAATGAATTCTGAATGATCATGTGACACTGAAGACTGGTAATGGTTGCTGAAAAATCAGCTTTGTATATATAGATATGTTTTCCCTCTTTGCAGACGGGGTTAGGTGGAACAGATATGGCACTAGCCCTTAATCGATACATATGTGTGGCTGTGCTGCCATTGCTGAGTAAGTATTCCTCTCTGCTGTGTGACTCCTCTTCACTGCGGACTGGGCTGGTGGATGAGCTCATGCAGGGTGTCTACAGCCTCTCTAAAGCCAGCGGACTGACCAAGGCCCAGAGAGATGCTATCCAGGACTGTCTGCTGGCAGTGTGCGGGTGAGGATGTTCGAATAAAAGCCATGAATGGCATGGTAACAATAGTGAATGCTTTAAAAAAGTTCTGCAAATAATAGACCATTAGAGTGGAAGTCATTGTATCTTTGTCTGCCTGTTCTTGCTCTTTTAGAACTGACAAATATTTTAAGATCAGATATTAAGAAACAAATCCATATTGCATAGGTCTGTTTATTTATAACCCGTTATCATTTATTTATAACAATTTTGTTCCCACAGAAAACTGAATCCCTCCATGTTGCAGTCTCTGCTGCAGAATCTTGTGTTTGACGTCCCTCAACTATCAGAAAACTCCAAGATGCCACTCAAGGTCTAAAGAAAAAACATAACATTTATAAAATATAAAATTATGTTTTCCTAAAGCAATTCTGCTTATCACTGTGGTTGCTTCTTCCAGCTGTTGACCAATCATTATGAGCAGAGCAGGAAGTACTACTGTCGGAATGATGGATGGTGTGGCTTTGGCTCTGCCTCAGAGGAAGAACTTCGTCTGACCAGAAAGCTGTTTTGGGGGATATTCAGTGCTCTTGCCAAAAAAGTGAGAAAAGACAGAAAATCTCCATTTCAAACCAAGTGACTGCACAATTAATTTCTCCAAAAGAGGGTTTAATTCTTTTAATAAACTGGATATTTTATGTCTGGTTTTTTTATGCATCAAACTGTTCAAACTGTTCGAATTTCATTTTGAATTGCACAATCAAAATGTTTGCTTTTCAATCTCGTCCACAGTCTTACGATCCAGACCTATTCAAACTGGCCCTGGGTTGTCTCAGTGCAGTTGCCGGGGCGATTCCTCCTGACCACCTTGAGCCGAGCTGCACAGGAGGACAAGAGAGACACTCGACGATGGATTCAGAGGGACGGTTTTGTCCTCGACACCTGGACACCTCAAAGTAAGACTTCTGTAGACTTAAAGGTCCATAACACATCCTAAACCAGCTGAAACAGACCCGCTTGAGCTGGATGTAATGGACTAATTTGCACTGAGATCTTCTGAGAACCTCTGAGATCAGCACTAATCTCAAACGTTCACTTCATCATCTTCTGAAAAGTGTAGTGTGAATGACTGTTTATTCGATATGCAGTAAATAATAATCCAGTTTTTTCATGCATTTATAGTGTGACAATCCCAGAGATGCTTGAGTTTGTGGTGAACAAATATGCTGAACATACACATGAGAAATGGTCCCTGGAAAAGGTAAGAAGTTTCGTATTACAGGTGTTTGCTTGAGAATATCGTGGAAACTTTGGGAATTCTGTAGTTTTAAAGCTATTTGTGTTTGATAATTCTTTTCTAGTTTGGTAACGGTTGGGTTTATGGAGAACAGTTTTCTGAGAGTGCTAAAGTTCATCCACTCCTAAAACCTTACAGAGCTCTGTCTGAGAAGGTAGCAAACTCTCCTCATACACAAAACATGTAGACACATTACAAATAACAACATCAGATATTCAGAATTTTAAAGAGAAATCAGAAAAAAGCAACATGCAGTTTATCATGCAGTTCACTGTCACACAGTGAGGTTGCTCTGTATTTTAGGATAAAGAAGGTTATCGAGGGGTCATTAAAGAGACAGTGAAATGCATGCTGGTCTTGGGATGGACTATTGAGAGGACCAATGATGGGGAGTCACAAGGCTTTCACAACCCAGCTCTGAGGATTTCACAGTCTGGCAAGGTAATGGACACCTTCACGGAGAACTGCAAAGCTCTGATGAAGAATGTGTGATATTGTGCTTTCTCTGTGTTTTTCTGTCCATTATTCCTTAATTTTCAAATTTTAGTTTTTTGAGTAAATCCATCAGGGGCACCGCTACAGTTACTGGGCCCCTGGACAGCATATTCACTCGGGCCCCCGCTTTCCGGGGGGGTGGGATTGGGGGTGTTCTCTTCCATACAGATCCGGGGGGTCCCTCTCGGTAGAAATCGTAATCGCGTTCCCCTTGGCAGAATTCTCGTTGCTCGCTCGGGGAGCCCCCCTCCTTCATCGGGCCATTAGAATCATCCTAACCCCCCTCCCCTTTACGGTGCCCCTGGCGCCCTCAATGAGACCGTATCATTGCTTTAATTTGCAAATAATACATTTCATTTGAAGAAGACTTGATTAAGCATGTGCATTTAAATGGTGCTGGTCCATGCTTGGAGCATTAGAAAAGATTAAATATATCCATTAATGCTTAAACATGCTTCCAAATTCCTCCCTGAAAATCTCAACACAGACTAAATGTGTAGAAGTGATTCAGTGATTCAGCAACATTTAGTGATGTTGCTTCAGCTTGTTTTGAACCATAAGAACAATATTAATAAGCATTTGATAAGCATTTCAGCAGACCAATAATGTGTTGTTTTTGTTTTCCACTTTGACCACTGTGCATCAAGGTAAATTCTTTCTGCATAAATTGTACTGACAGCTGTTTTGTATTGCACATGGCACAAAGCGATTGGGATTCAGAATAGAGTTTCTGTGCTCGCCAAGACTGGATTAACAGCTCTTAGACTTTTAAAAGACATTGCTTATTCAGAGAACATGGGATGCATTCATGGCATGCGCTTCGGTTTGATAAATGCTTGATATCAAACCAGATAAATGTATTGTGTTTCTTTGGAGAACATAAATTGTGTTTTGTCTTTTAATAGCTGTCTTTTGAAGGAGCTTCCACATTCAGTCCAAAGCCTGTGGATACCAGCAGTGTCACTCTAACCTGGGATCAGTATGTAAGCAGCTTCAATTAATTCCATATAATATAAACCAGTCCAACAGGGACCAAAGAGGAGATTACACCATTAACCATTGATTACTGCTTTTATTTGAGTAACTTTTATAGAATAGCTTTTTGAAAACTTTCAAATTCAAGTTGGCCAAATAACAGAACGTATTTTAGAAGTCATTTTAGAAATTGCCTCATATACTGTCTATATACCACCAGCCAGCTTTTTACATTAACAGGATTAAAAATAACTGCACTTTCAATCTGGTATTGAAGGCCATGGCAGAGCGGTTGGCTGAGAATTATCATCACATCTGGGCAGCCAGGAAACTGCAGGAACTGGAGAGTAAAGGTGTGTCTTACAGATGGGCCGCTGTGAGAAATGATACAGTGAATTAAATTAGGGATCCTGCAGCCACCTGCGTATTACAGTGAAACAAAACACTGTGAAATAGGAATACTGGGTGAAAGGTGTGTGTGGAAGAGGTGTAGATGTACATTGTACTCGTGTGTGTATATATACACTACCATTCAGAAATTTTGAATAAGAATAAAAAAAAAGAAATAAATATAAATGAAATTGAATCGACAGTAAAGACATTTATAATGTTACAAAAGATTTATATTTCAAATAAATGCTGTTCTGTAAATCTTTCTATTCCTCAAACAATTAACAAATGTACCACAAATGCTTTCAACACTGACAATAATAAGAAAGATTTATTGAGCTGCAAATCAGCAATGATTTTTGAAGGATCAAGTGATTCTATTTGAAGGATCAAGTGAGACTGGAGTAATGACTGCTAAAAAAATTAAACTTTGCCATTACAGGAATAAATTACTTTTAAAATTGTATTAAAATAGAAAAACAATTATTTTATGTTGTAACAATATTTCACAAAACTATTGCTTTTACTATATTTTGATGAAATAAATGCAATAAAAGCATACAAAACTTCACATTAAGAAATCATACAGACCACAAACTCTTGGGTAGTGTATTGTACTACAGTGGTATAGGCAATGAAAGATATTAACTGTAAGCAATTCTTAACCTTTGATATTGCTATTTGCACTCATATTTTTTATAAACTAATAATGCTGCAAAATAATCACCAGTGGCACCCTGAAGTGTTTTTCTCTAGTGCTATAATAACCTGCTGTATACTATCCTACTTATTACAAAATAGCAAATAAATTTAATTTAAAACTATTGCAGAGAGCTTTGTAATATGCACTAACTACTAAGGCAACAAACTAAGTGCAGGAATTAATTTAATAACTGTCACCAGTTTAATTAATTATAATGCATTGCTTATATATAACTCCTTTAACAATGGGAATTATGTTAATGGACCAGAATCTTTTGAGCTGTTAATACTGATGCTGTTTTTGTCCAGGAGGGGGCAGTCACCCTCTGCTTGTACCGTACGATGCTCTGAGCGTTAAAGACAAGAGTCGAGTCAGAGACAAAGCTCAAGATGTTCTCAAGTTCTTCCACATCAATGGGTACTCAGTGAGGAGGTGAGGATGCTTTCCTGCTACTGGATACTAGAATGAGCATCATGCCTTTGAAGTGTCCATTTCATTTTCACTTACTGGATTTTCACTGCACAGGAACAGAAAGGTGGCAGATGCTGATTCCCCAGCGATTGTGAGCCGCTTCGCTTACGGCCTGTTACAGCAAGCCCTCTGTCTCACTGAGCAAGCCCAGGAGCAGTTACTAGAGCTGGGTTAGACACACACACATCCCCCTGTTCTTCCACTCCACTTCTCTCCAATTATTTGTTTGCACATCTGTCTTTTTATATAACTGCCCTGTAATTTCAAGGCCTTACTAATCTGAAAGGAGTGTTAAAAAAAAGTTTACACAAAAGTTAAAATTCTGTTATCAATCGTCCTCATGCCTTTCCAAATCCTAATGCAAAAAAGGTAGCTCAAAAAAGTTACCATAGCTCATTTTTATATAATCAAATGGGATGTAGACAGATGCTGTCAAGCTGTCAAAAATCACAGTAGTCTTGAAGCCATATAATAAATATCAAATTACTAGCTCTCATATTAAATCGGCTTTAAAAGCATTCATAGAGCCAATGTTGATATTCAAATATGAATGTTATGTTCAATATGTAGACATGTGAATCAGTCATTTTTAACTACAACTATTAAAAATAGTTTTTGCCAAGTTGAAGTACTAAGATTATTAAAACTAAAAATGAAATAAATATAAAGCTAAATAGAAATATGAAAAATGACAAAAGCCTAAATATTGAAAATTAAACTACTAATAATTAATAAAGTTAAAATTAAAGTTGAAAATATGAAAATAAAATGTAATTAAAATATCAATTGATAGTATAATAGTATATGAAACTACTAAAATAACTGGTGTAAACGAGATTTGAGAGCTAAGATTTTAAGATTTTTTGTGACTAAAACATTTTTTGGGCAAACTATTCCTTAAAAGGATCCTAATATCAGTTAATTTCAACTATGTTGTCTCATTTGTCTGATGCATGTGAAAACCTTGCATTGAAATCTGTTAATCAAGTTTAAATGTATTTTGGTTTGTGTTTTGCAGAGGTTGCTCAAGCTCGAGGGCAGATTAACAGGGCTGAGAAAGTTCCCCATGAACAACAAATTAATTTCTTTATTAAGGTCAGTTATCTTTACTGCAGGTCAGGCAACACTGAAATCGATGAGAATTCATCACAGCATAGCAGCTAACTGAGTCAGGATGACATACCTATTTAAATAACTGCCTGATTTGATCTCCAAAGAATTATCCAAATGAAATGGATTTTTGGATACTTGTTAAGACACAGCAGATGTGTATTTTGTGTATTGGAATTGTTTATTATATCTTAAGTGGTAACCAAGAGAACGTCTCAGCTTGTTCAAAGCTTTGTGATAAACATTTACTGTACATGTTTTTGTAATTGAACCACAGTGTGGTCATGGTAAATTTGTGTAGTTGCAGATAATTACAGCTTTGTATTGTTTGTCCAAACGGACATCTCTGTGGGTCATGTCATTGCTGATCCCATAATTGATTAGACGTCATGTTTTGCCATCCATCCCTGTTCTGAGACAATGTGCTGCCTTGCTGTTTAAAAGTCTTTCATTCCCACATGAAGATCAATAACAACGGTCAGCAGTTCCCTGACCTCCTCAACTATCAATCTCATTATTGTGCACTAAAAATCTTCACTTCAAAATGAAATGTTCAAAATGAACATTTCTTCAGTTGGTGACTGTTGTTTTATTCAAGCCTCTTTTTCTTTCTGTCCCAGGTTGTAATGCCACTATTAGATCAATACTTCAAAAATCACTATCTCTACTTCCTCTCCACTACGTGTTCACTTAGAGATGGCTGCCAGTCCACCAATAAAGAAAAAGAGATGGCCACAAGGTAATTTGTGATGACAGACTGCTATTACATTTGCATGTGATTATGTGAGTCTGGTTTTTCTTACATAAGTCAGCAGTCCTCAGTAACTTTATAAAAGCTGTGTTATTTTACATTGAGTGGGTCCCCTTATGGGTGTTAAGACCACATGACCAGATAAATACTACTCAGTTTAACACCCATTATTTGAAAGCTTTAGCTCATGGAATAAATCATGGGTGACAGAGCATTTATGCGACAGTAAATAAAAACTTGCATGATTGTGCATCTAAGCCATTTGGTGTTCAAGAGGCACATCACTTTATTTATCACTTTATTGAGCACTTTATTCAGGAGTGATAAACCACAGTTTTAACAGGGGGGCAAACACTTCTTCACACAGGGCCATGTAGTTTTGGATTTTGTTTTCCCTTAATAATAAAAACCTTCATTTAAAAACTGCATGTTGTGTTTACTTGTGTTATCTTTGACTAATATTTAAATTTGGTTGATGATCTGAAACATTAAAGTGTGACAAACATGCAAAAAAATAAGAAATCAGGAAGGGGGCCAACACTTTTTCACACCACTGTACATGTTTTTGTAATTGAACCACAGTGTGGTCATGGTAAATTTGTGTAGTTGCAGATAATTACAGCTTTGTATTGTTTGTCCAAACGGACATCTCTGTGGGTCATGTCATTGCTGATCCCATAATTGATTAGACGTCATGTTTTGCCATCCATCCCTGTTCTGAGACAATGTGCTGCCTTGCTGTTTAAAAGTCTTTCATTCCCACATGAAGATCAATAACAACGGTCAGCAGTTCCCTGACCTCCTCAACTATCAATCTCATTATTGTGCACTAAAAATCTTCACTTCAAAATGAAATGTTCAAAATGAACATTTCTTCAGTTGGTGACTGTTGTTTTATTCAAGCCTCTTTTTCTTTCTGTCCCAGGTTGTAATGCCACTATTAGATCAATACTTCAAAAATCACTATCTCTACTTCCTCTCCACTACGTGTTCACTTAGAGATGGCTGCCAGTCCACCAATAAAGAAAAAGAGATGGCCACAAGGTAATTTGTGATGACAGACTGCTATTACATTTGCATGTGATTATGTGAGTCTGGTTTTTCTTACATAAGTCAGCAGTCCTCAGTAACTTTATAAAAGCTGTGTTATTTTACATTGAGTGGGTCCCCTTATGGGTGTTAAGACCACATGACCAGATAAATACTACTCAGTTTAACACCCATTATTTGAAAGCTTTAGCTCATGGAATAAATCATGGGTGACAGAGCATTTATGCGACAGTAAATAAAAACTTGCATGATTGTGCATCTAAGCCATTTGGTGTTCAAGAGGCACATCACTTTATTTATCACTTTATTGAGCACTTTATTTTTTGCACTTTGTATTAAAAAGAAGATTGCTAGCATATCAGCATGTAATCCTTTTTGGATACACAGCAAATGAATTTGAAGTATTGAGTTTTTACTCTTTTTGAAAGAATTAATTTGTTACTTGAAAACATGTAATAAACCTGTAATAAATATCTGAAAATGCAAAAATGTTTAGGAGACAGAAAATATAATTCACTCTGTAAAAAAAACTACACAAAGATGGAGAAATGTGTGTGTGTGTGTGTGTGTGTGCGTACACACAAATGGCTGATTGCATGTCTGTGTCTCCATGTTCACCTTTGCTACTGTCATTATATATTTTCAGTTCCATCTGTCTTGTTTTTTCCCATTCATTTCTCTCATTCTTTCTCTTACATTCATCCTCTCTCCTGTTATTTTCTAGTTTATTCTGTAAACTCGGAGCTCTAGCCAGACGCAGAATCTCTCTGTTTGGTAAGGGTTGGTGTCTTTTTCTTCATACCCTTTTGTGTCTTTCTTTTTTGTTTGCAATAAAAATCTGCTTGATTATTTATCTAGAAACACTTTTAATTTAGAGGCACTTGGTATTCATCTCATGCACTCTCAGCATTATCCACAGCCATTGTTCACTCACCCCAGTCTTGTAGTGCTGAGGGGAATGCTTACATACCTCATTAATTTTATTAACCCACCCTCCCTTGAAAACATAAATCAGGAGCTGGTGCTTTTTACTGGCTGGATTACATTGAGCTCAATGCCATGTTTCCTCTTAGGAAATGATGCCCTTGCTTTGGTGAGCTGCCTACAAATCCTGGCACAGTCCCTGGATGGAAGGTAGTTAATGCTACACTGCATGTTCAGTGCCGTGATATAGTAGACATTGTGAAATTATTTGTAGGTCCTTCACTGTGAGGGACCTTTTTGTCTACTGATCATTTGTGACTCTGGACCACAAAACCAGTCATAAGGGTCAATTTTTTTGAAATTGGATAGGACAATATTTGGCCGAGATACAACTATTTGAAAATCTGGAATCTGAGGGTGCAAAAACATCAAAATATTGAGAAAATCACTTTTAAAATTGTCCAAATGAAGTCCTTAGCAATGCATATTACTAATCAAAAATTCAGTTTTGGTATATTTACGGTAGGAATATTACAAAATATCTTCATGGAAAATGAGCTTTATTTAATATCCTAGTGATTTTTTGCATAAAAAAAAGTATAATTTTGACCCAGACAATGTATTGTTGGCTTTTGCTACAAATATACCCCAGCGACTTAAGACTGGTTTTGTGGTCCAGGGTCACATTTGAGAAATCAGTGAATGATTAGTGAAGTTAATACAACAAATAAACAGTAAATTGTGTAATGTTTAAACATGGAATAACAGATTTAAAAATCAGAATTAAAAAGTAAAAAATAATCAATTGATAAAAACAGGCAAAAATTTATATTTTATACTTTGTATTTAACAAAATACTAAAATATATACAAATACATTTAAACTATTCCAGCTAAATATTCAGAGGCAACTAAAACTAAGCCATTCATCCCATTGATGGCAGTTTGGAGGAAATATTCTGGAAAACCAGTTAGAAACTGGTTATTACTTATTAGTTTTTCATTTTAAAACGTTTCATTTTGGTGAATTGTTGCAGAAATTATAAACTTCTACTTAAAAGTGGAGATTTCAATGTAGCTATATATATATATACAGTGGGGCAAAAAAGTATTTAGTCAGCCACCAATTGTGCAAGTTCTCCCACTTAAAAAGATGAGAGAGGCCTGTAATTTTCATCATAGGTATACCTCAACTATGAGAGACAAAATGAGAAAAAAAAATCCAGAAAATCACATTGTAGGATTTTTAAAGAATTAATTGGTAAATTCCTCGGTAAAATAAGTATTTGGTCACCTACAAACAAGAAAGATTTCTGGCTCTCACAGACCTGTAACTTCTTATTT